>NC_068358.1:112828334-112941206 GCF_020536995.1 Dreissena polymorpha
CAGCGACCTTAAGAAAGCAGTAAGTCGTAGTCAACACTACCCAATTAAAGTTTGTTTTCAGTTTCATATTTCGATAACCAGTATTTATACTTGTAATTATTATATTTTGTTGTTATTAAGTTAAGTATATATTTTGCTGTTCACAAAGGTACAATGTACCTATTGTGTAATGGCAATAAAGTAAAGCATCCCTAAAAAGCAACGTAAAGAATTCCGTTGATAAGCAAACTTGTATACATCATGTTCATGTTTTATATTTGTTCTTAATGTTTTTCATCGGCCCTACTTCGATGTTGCAAATTTTTTAATTATATACCAAAAACATCTCACTAAACGTTTTTATTATTACTAATATCATTGCAGTCGATTTACTGGGTACTATTGATTTGACCGATAACGACGAGCACTTAAGGGGCGGCTGTAATTTACGTTTTGGCGACGTTGATGGTCTCAAATGAACCCTCGAGACCCAATAAGTCGTTCCTTCATCTCATTATGTCATAAACCAGTTTATTTCTCGGTTGTCGTAAATTATTATTAAGGATACCATTATCGAAGTTTGCGTGATTAAAATTTATCTGTTTTTCAATTTACCAACAATTGGTCCTTCCGAGCATTAAGCTGTTTGCCTGCCCGTCTGAATGAGTTATATAATATGGCGACCATGGATGTAAGAAGTGGTGCTTAGTTTAAAATGCGAATGTATGCCATGCACATTATTATTGTACTTAAACCTACGAAGAACTTATAAGAATAAGTAACTGCATGTACTCGCTAAGATACCGACTGAAATCGAAGCGTGCATTTTTAACAGTACTTTTTTTTTAAGTAGGAGCATTAATTAATTTTCACGGTTAAATTTGTTTATTGAATTTACGACGCTATTTGTTCGAGGGGCAGTAAACATTTTATTGACATGTTTTCTAATGTAATTAGTAGAACAGTCTTCGTCGGGAGTTACCCTGATCACATATGGCACAATACCCTTTTTTCGCAAGACGCGGGCCCTACAAAACGCAAATGGCCGAGATGAAGCACGTGTCATTTTCTTATTAACCCATTTATGCCGAGTGGACTCTCCCATCCTTCTAAATTGGATCAATTTATTTCCAAAATTAGGGATGTCTGGTATATTAATTCCTATTTTTAGAATATTTCTTAAAGAAATTCCTTTAAGCAAACAGCATAGACCCAGATGAGACGCCGCATTATGCGGCGTCTCATCTGGGTCTACGCTGTTTGCCTCTTCATTTTTTCTAGACGCTAGGCATAAATGGATTTATGGGCCACGGGTCCTAAGCGTGGGGCAGGGGAAATTTTCTAATTCAATATTGTTTTATACTTAATCATTATTTTAGATTGTTTAAAATATTTGAACTTCTTGCAGCAAATACATTAAACTTAATTTCTTTAGAGACGAAAATCTGTAAATAAGTCATTTTTAAACTAATTTTATTGAATGTTCTCAGCAGAAAAACATATATTACTCGTAATCTTCCTAATGTTGCTTGTAGTATTTTCTTCTGTTGATCACTACAGTTTATATGACTTTATCCGGAAGCCCATGGTGGCAATTGTTGAGGCATTATAATTACATATACTGGAACATTTAAATTTTAAAATGATCAGTGTGATGACTTACCGCCCTAGCGGTTACACATCACTAAATCAATCCTCGACAAACAAGGGTTTATTTACACCGGTATCATATGTGTTTGCTCAATTTATCTTAATGGGGCTCTGAGAATGAACGAGGTGATCGCAAGTAGCCCAGAGCTATAAATCTTTATTGTAATACTCCCAGAAACTAACTATTGTTATCTCAGCGATATTCATGGTTTGTAGAAACAGATGTCAACGAAGGATAGACACTCATGACATGCGACAAAACCGTTTTAATATGAAACCGTTTTCGTTCAATCAATTTTTATGATATGTGCTTCATCAGTTCAACTGAAGGTGCTTACCGTCTTTGTATGAACGGATTTTAAACGAAAGCTCAGTATGTTTACGTGGTTTAAACTGTTGACCTCTCGATTGATTTTTTCTGAACGTTCGGGAATGTTAGTGTTAGGATACATAATATGTAAGAGCCTCGATTTGGGAAAACGGGGCTAAAAGGATCTGCGTTAAGGATTGCCCCAGGATAATAGTATACAGCTATTTCATGGATGCGCGGGATGCGCGGTGAACAGTCAAAACTGTTGTCCCAACGTATCAGGGATGACTTTGGAACTGTTGCCCGAGGCCTATCGACCTCGGGCAACAGTTCCAAATGTCAGCACTGATACCGAGGGACAACAGTTTTGACTGTTCACCAAGCATCCATGAAATAACTGTTTTATTACCTGATCAAATTTCAGACATAGAAAAAAAAGCACATTAAATTTAAACACAACAGTGTTATTGAAACCTGAATATAGACATTTTTCAACACATACCTTGGCCTTACGTAGAACTTGAAGCATAGGAAAATGTCAAACAGCAAATGACTCTTGTTTTAATTTTATTCACTGTTTTAATTTTATGCACGAGCGGGCAACAGTTCAAACTATTGACCAGTCAACAGTTCGAAATATTCACCGGTAACAGTTTTAAACATTGTAACATTAATTTTTCCACGAGGAAATAGCAAAAAAATAATTAATTATCATTTATATTAGGCATCAGGTAATATCATGTGTTTTCCACAAAGGCTAATCAGGGACGCTGTTTCCACTTTAATTTATATTTTCGTTTAAAGGAATTCTCTTCTGAGCGAAAATCCAGTCTATGCAAATAGGTTTGTCCCTTAGTAACATATGAGACAGCACTTGGAACGACACTTTACGCAAATGCATTACACCATGTTTTCCCAGAGCGAGGCTCATATATTGCATCACTTAAATATCACCAAAGGAAGAAATAAACAAAAACAACAGATAAAAAGTACTTCTATCGCCTTCAACTGTCCCCAATAAGTATTAATATAAGTTTCGTAGCATAGTACACACCTGTACATTTGTATTTTTAAAAATACATATTGTATTTGTTTAGAGTGGAGGCAATCAAACGGTATAATTTATACATCGCCAGTCTTATTTGGTAGTATATAGGATAGAATTAGAATAAGGGCTTATAACGCAGGCTTTTGTAGATTGTGAAATCGTGCAAAATAGTTGCATAACCACTTTAGTCCAGATAATTAAATGTTTCACACTCAGTTAAATGGGTTTAACGCATATTAGTGCTAAACAATTAACGATACTTTAAGATTTTTTTTGTAAATATAGGCCCAATTCGTACCAAAAAAGATCGTGCATTGTTTCAGAGATATCGCTTTTACATGCTAAAACTTATATCAAACGTACCTCCTACATAATGTTATAAATAGTAAATAAGTATGCGTGTATGCTTATGTTTACTGGACACTAATGTATATATGTGCTGCCTCAGGCGAAAAGGGGTCCTTCACCCTGTGAGACCTGCGTAGCCCCAGACTAGCCTGCGCATTCGGTCAGTCTGGTCTGGAGCTACTCTGTCCACTTACTAGACCACATAACCTTATGCGACCTTAGAGCGAACAGTTCAGCCAAAATCAGACTGCGAAATTTTCGCAGGCTGGTCTGGAGCTACTCTGACTGCATATGGCATTAGACCCATTTACGCATAACGCGGCTCATATATGTCTATGAAGGTGGTTACACATAGTATAGCCCGTATTACGTATCCAAAGTTTTCATTCGCGACACTTACACTCTTAGCAATTAACCTTTAGTAATTTTGCTCCTACATTTCATGTTTTTATTGCGTTTTTAAGTGACTGTATTAAAACCATTAAATAAAATATGTAAGTTTCATTCAGTATGTTTATTTTGTCTTACGTCTTACATGGATATGCAATGTACATATCGCGCTATGACCATAACGTGCGGACATGAAGACGAGTAAACATATTCACATATTCTTTGTAGTTTATGTTTGGTATGAAGGCACGTAAAAAGGTTCAGTTTCAAACACATACAGATGAGCGTAGATGTATCTTTCTGTCGTACACGTATAACAATCTTTCAAAAGACTACAAATAAACTACCCAAGCTCGCACTACCCAACAAACAGCACACAACACCATTAACTAGATCTCGATCGATTATTTGTCATAGAGAGTTGTTAGTATCTAACAACATTTTACATTGTCGGTCAAAGAACAACTTGGTGTCGTGGCTAAAGAACCATGCGTGGTCAAGCAACAGATTTTGCAATTGATATTGTCCTATAACAAAACACGCATTTTCTGTGCTAAAGATACATTTTCGCTTATGAAGTCAGATCACTGTTCATGTCGGTCATTTAATGCATGGTTGTAAGTGCAAACACATACACGTAATAACTTTCATTATTCTAGTTGATTTTTTACACCTTTTGCCCGATGCCTAAAAGCAGTGTGTGGGTGGTATATCGATACGTTAGCTACGTACTTGCATGCGTTCGTATGTGTATTGTTTCGTGCGTGGGTACTTTAAGAAGTGAGAGGTTCCATATGTTTAAATGCAAATTGTTGGTACCTAGATATTCTTAAATTATAAATGAGAGGTAGCGGTAAAAATTTAGCAAATATATACTTAAGTTGGTCTGCTCCTCTCGTTTGTATGCTTCACACAAACCTCTGTCTCCCCTCTGCCCACAGGCAGCCGACGAGCGGCATGTCGGGGATGAAGACGTTCATCGACATGGCCAGCGAGACGCCTTCCACCGAGCAGAGCATGAAGAACGCCGGCCTCTCGTTTGACCCCAGCATCTTTAAGGCCAAGAAAGAGGTACAGAGGTATAGAGTCGTGCTCTGAGAAAACTGGGCATAATGCATGTGCGTAAAATGTCGCCCCAGATTAGCCTGTGTATTCCGCACAGGCTAATTAGGGACGACACTTTCCGTTTTATGACCTTTTTTCGTTTTAATGAAGTCTCTTAGCAAAAATCCAATTTAGGCGGAAAGTTTCGTCCCTAATTTGGGACGACACTTTACGCACATGCATTATGCACAGTTTTCTCAGAACGCGACTCTATAGATCGCATGATATGTGGACTCGTGTCTGAGTACTGCGGTCAACATGTGTGTCAACCTTTCATACAATAGAGTCTCCCTTAGTGAAAACGGAGTTAAATGCATGTGCGTAAAGTGTAGTCACAGATTAGCCTGTGCAGTCCGCACAGCCTTATCGGGACAACACTTACCGCTTTTAAGTTAATTTTGTGTTCAAATAATGAATCTTCTTAAAGAAAATCCGGTCCAGGCGAAAAGTGTTTTCCCATAATTAGCCTGGGCGGACTGCACAGGCTAATCAGGGATGACACTTTACGCACAATCATTAACAGCCGTTTTTTCCAGAGCGAGAATAAAATGGTAATTAAACCAGACATACGTTGCGCTTGAGGATATGGGTATCACGTGCACCAACATTTTAATAAAATTCTTATGCATATGTATGATTATATCGAATAACTTGTGATTAACTTGTGCTAGTTGCGTGAACGGTTTATCGTATTGATTTATTAATACATATTTTTAAGAGTCAATATTTTTATGGTCAATGATCTTAGCGACTTGATCGCTGAATAAGTTCTTTTATTTCGTTTAAACCTGTAAAAACAGCTATAACCATATATAATCATTGCACGTGTAGGTTTTTTTCGCAATATAGTTTTTAAGCACTTCGTATTTAAGCTACTGTTCATACAGTCGCTAGTATTCTTAATAATAAAAATGAAATTTTGGAAGCTGTAAAATGACCCAATTTAATCGTTTATGTCATCATCAAAACGCTTTATGACTGTATTACAAGATATCGTTGAGCACCGAGACAAAAAGCATCCTGACTACGGATCCGGCGGAACGGACACCGGAGCAAGTGCAGACGGTAAGTGTACGTCGTGTTCTGACGTCAGAGCATGTGCAGACGGTAAGTATACGTCGTGTAATGACGTCAGAGCATGTGCAGACGGTAAGTGTACGCCGTGTGATGACGTAAGAGCATTGCAGACGGTCAGTGTACGTCGTGTTAAAACGTCATAGCAAGTACAGGCGGTAATTGATCACCGTCATATGACGTTAGAGAAAGCGCTGACGGTAAGTGTTTGCCGTGTTCTAACGTCAGATCATATGCAGATGGTAAGTGTAAGTCGTGTTTAACGTCAGAGCAAATGAAGACGGTAAGTTAGTGCCGTGTGATGACGTCAGAGCAAGTGGAGGCGGTAAGTGTATGCTGTGTCATGAGAAGACGCTAAGTGTACGCCGTGTGATGACGTCAGAGCAAGTGAAGGCGGTAACTGGTCGCCATTTGATGACGTCAGAGCAAGTATAGACGGTAAGTGTACGCCGTGTGATGACGTCAGAGCAAGTGCAGGCGGTAAGAGTTCGCCATGTGATGACGTCAGAGCAAGTGCAGATGGTAAGTGTACGCCGTGTTTTGACGTCAGAGCAAGTGTAGGCGATAGGTGTACGCCGTGTTATGACGTCAGAGCAAGTGTAGAAATAAAAGTGGATCAGAGTTCTCTCGCCAGGTATTTCGAAGTTTTCCATTTGACGTACTTTGATATATGTAATAAAATAAAAGCTATTAACTACATGCTGTTATGGTACAAGTATTTTAATAGAAAGCTTTATATATTTTTTTTAATTTACTCGGATACTTCTTTTCAATATTTTTCAGTGTATCTTATAAGATTCTACTCTTTTTGTAAAACCTGTCATTAACAAAAACAACCTTTTGTGCACCGCGGGGTCGACCCAACTTTTGTGTTCAACATCCCAATGTGCTTTCGCTTGTTTGTCAACACCTATGCGCGTTGCAGTGGTACACATGATTTCTGAATCGGAACGAAGTTTGGTATATTTATCAACAGTCCTATTATCACACATTTCATTTTTACTTTATATTAAAATAGAGAACAGGAGTATATTACATAAACTTAGAAACACCTCGCCGCGAAAGCATATGGATTGAATCGGGTCACGGTCACATTTACTTAACTTGGCAAATCATGAAAATGTACCACTGAAACATATGTTTTGGAGTTATGATAGTTATTACTAAGTTTGTATACACTTCGGTTCTCAATACAAATGTTGGGCTATTAAAACTTTGAGGTTCAACGCCATATTTAATTTCTCCCTTTATTTTTGAACACCAATATTTGGTTTACACCAGAAGGCTGTACATAATTGCATTTTTTATCGGCTGCTCATTGAAAATTAAATGCTTTACATGTTTCGCTATGTTTTCCAATGTGCCTTTTCTGTGCTAGATACATGTACATATCATTTTGTGTTACAGGCGATGTTCGGACTTCAATGCCTGCGTTCGTACGCCGAATACCCGCTGCACATGCAGGAGAAGCTTGCCAAGGTGGCCTGGTATGAGGTGTAAGTAACACTTGTGTCTTAACTACTATACATGCACTGAGGTTCGCTGTCGGAAAACTGGGCTTAATGCGTGTGTGTGAAGTATCGTCCAAGATTAGCCTGTGCAGTTCGCACAAGCTAATCAGGGACGACACTTTCCGCTTATCTGGTTTTTTGTTCAAAATAGACTTTCTTTAAAGAAAAATATTTAAAGCGGAAAGTGTGGTCCCTGGTAAACCAGTGCGGACTGCACAGGCTAATCTTGGACGACACTTAACGCACATGCAATAAGCCCAGTTTTTCCGGAACGAGGTTCGTGCGCTTAGTCAATGAGAAGTTGTAATGCACCAAATGGACGTTCGATTGTTTGCCACGCACCTATAAGAAATTGTTGTGTTGTGATGATACAAAATAGAATGTTCGCGCATGTACATTGTGTTTTGATATTTATTTCTCTCAATGTACTGCATTTAAAATAGTTTGTCTGTTCACTTCAAGCGTGACAGTTTTGAATTACGTGTACATCTGCAAGTATGTTTATTTTTTTGGTTCTTTTAAACTATATAAATATATACTGTGAGGTTTAGTGGAAACAACATGTGTACACCTTTTCTGCGTTGACAGGGTTGCACCGAAGAGAATCATTATTCGTCAGGGACACATCGCGGAAAACTTCTACTTCGTTCTGTCTGGTCACGGTATGTATTACCGAATATCAGCCTACCGTGTACACTTAGTGGCCAAATGGTCCAGTTTGTACTCATATACTATAAATGTGACTCATTATTAATATGTACGATCTATTTGAAAATGTCTGAATGTGTAGAGGAACAGTATCTTATCAATCAACTTTTGTATTTACCAAACATTTGTTAATGTATCAGTGATAAAAAAAATCACTACAAATCATAGAACAAGCAATAATGACAAAAGAAAGCTAATATAATTGATATATGTTTTTGTTACTTATAAGTATATGTGCTGTAATAAAGGAGCGTAGCTCCAAACCAGCCTGCGTATCCGCGAAGTCTGTTCAGGTGTTTACCCGATCCGCTATAAAGTCACTCAATGTTCTGCGGTCATATTAGCAGACAAGGTACTTCCTGACCAGACTGTGCAAATGCACTGGCTGGTCTGGGGAGATCAGGATGGTCGCATAGGGCATAGCATGCACTGGCTGGTCTGGAGGGATCAGGATGGTCGCATAGGGCATAGCACCCATTTTCAAAGGACGCGGCATAAAAACAATGTTTGTACGTCAGCCTCTATCTAGAAAAACTAGGCTTTATGCACGTTCGGAAAGTGCCGTCCCAGTCTGCAGTCTACACAGGCTTATTAGGGACAACACCTTCCGCTTTAATAATTGTTCAAATAAAGTGAAATTATGTTAAACGAAAATCCAGTGTAAGCGGACTCCGCAGGCTAATTTGGAACGACATTTGCATTAAGCCAGGTTCTTAACTGTCTTTTCTGCCAGCTGTGGTGACGATCCTGCTGAAGGACGCGAAGACAGGCGCCTCCTTCGTGAAGACAGCCACAGTGATGAAGCAGGGCATGAGCTTCGGGGTAGGCTGCTGTCGTAAACAGCTCATAATTCTAATAACGTGTGTAACATAAAATAACTGAAACACAAACCGTAGTACTTTAGGTTATTTTTAGTTGTTCGCAAGCGAACTACTTAGGTTAGAACCACGCGTTTCAAGCCAGTTCTCTCTTAACTACGATAAACCTGATAACTGCCGCATCTGCCGCATCTGCTGCATCCACGCGAGAAAAGAATTGTATAAGTTATGCAAGAGGTTTGAGTTCTTTAACTTTATTCATTCACAAATGGAAACATAATGTGAATATCATGTTAAATGGAATATTTTTGAACGGAGCGTATACAGAAAAAAAAATTAACAATGTTTGTATTATACGTGTCGCGGATTAGAATGTTTATAAATGATTTAAATAGTCCGCTATCTGCTGCGTCTTAATGACGTAGTATTTTTGCTCATTCATAATCTGAGGCTATTAACAGATGCGGGAAAATAAAACCAATGCTGTTAAAGATATATAGTGGAATGTCCGACATCCACTTTTTATGTTTATAAATGAACTGCACTCCTGTCATATCTTGACATCTTTGACACTGCACCAGGTCATATCATTTTTTCATCAACATGTTGAATGTAAAGTCGAATTTCTCACCAAAGCCATTTTTTTTTAAAGAAACTCTGGCGGATATGTTACTCGGGAACATTGATTGATATCATTTTCTGTGCAAAATCTTTTTCACTGGCATACATTTAAAGACATTTTTAAATAAAGTACTAAATAGGGGACAAAACCCTGCATCGTCGACTTCAAATATTTCAATAAATCCTGAATAATAATAACCAGGATTGTTCTAACTTACATGATAATACCTCCTTTGCATATACCAAAAGATATTTTTATTAAAAAATGCCTTAAAACAATTATAGGACTGGCTTTACTAACCATACCGAAATTCAGTAAAATTTATCTGAAACTTTTCCAAGCACGTCCAATTTTTCACATCATATCGGGTTTCCGGGGGTGGTATGAGAACAACTTAGCCGATATAACATGATAAATTTCCGTTTAATGAACTCACCCGTAGCTATTTAAAACTAGAACGTTCTATTAACTGATTGTATTCCACCTGATTCAAATTTACCGAATGAACTCTTCTTGAACCTCTTTACTGTTATTCAGTTATAACCTTCCGTTTCCGTTTAATTTCCACTTTGCTGTTATTCAATGTTAACGTCCCATTAACCTATTAAACTCCACTGTAGCTGTTATTCAAATTTAACGTCCCATGAAACATTAAAATCCACTGTAGCTGTTATTCAATGTTAACGTCCCATTAACCTATTAAACTCCACTGTATCTGTTATTCAATGTTAACGTCCCATTAACCTATTAAAATCCACTGAAGCTGTTATTCAATGTTAACGTCCCATTAACCTATTAAACTCCACTGTAGCTGTTATTCAATGTTAAAGTCCCATTAACCTATTAAAATCCACTGTAGCTGTTATTCAAATTTAACGTCCCATTAAACATTAAACTCCACTGTAGCTGTTATTCAATATTAACGTCCCATTAACCTATTAAACTCCACTGTAGCTGTTATTCAATGTTAACGTCCCATTAACCTATTAAACTCCACTGTAGCTGTTATTCAATGTTAACGTCCCATTAACCTATTAAACTCCACTGTAGCTGTTATTCAATGTTAACGTCCCATTAACCTATTAAACTCCACTGTAGCTGTTATTCAATGTTAACGTCCCATTAACCTATTAAAATCCACTGTAGCTGTTATTCAATGTTAACGTCCCATTAACATATTAAACTCCACTGTAGCTGTTATTCAATGTTAACGTCCCATTAACCTATTAAACTCCACTGTAGCTGTTATTCAATGTTAACGTCCCATTAACCTATTAAACTCCACTGTAGCTGTTATTCAATGTTAACGTCCCATTAACCTATTAAACTCCACTGTAGCTGTTATTCAATGTTAACGTCCCATTTACCTATTAAACTCCACTGTAGCTGTTATTCATTGTTAACGTCCAATTAACCTATTAAACTCCACTGAAGCTGTTATTCAATGTTAAAGTCCCATTAACCTATTAAACTCCACTGAAGCTGTTATTCAATGTTAACGTCCCATTAACCTATTAAAATCCACTGTAGCTGTTATTCAATGTTAACGTCCCATTAACCTATTAAAATCCACTGTAGCTGTTATTACATGTTAACGTCCCATTAACCTATTAAACTCCACTGTAGCTGTTATTCAATGTTAACGTCCCATTAACCTATTAAAATCCACTGTAGCTGTTATTCAATGTTAACGTCCCATTAACCTATTAAACACCACTGTAGCTTTTATTCAATGTTAGCGTCCCATTAACCTATTAAAATCCACTGTAGCTGTTATTCAATGGTAACGTCCCATTAACCTATAAAACTCCACTGTAGTTAACGTCCCATTTACCTATTAAACTCCACTGTAGCTGTTCTTCAATGTTAACGTCCCATTAACCTATTAAACTCCACTGTAGCTGTTATTCAATGTTAACGTCCCATTAACCTATTAAACTCCACTGTAGCTGTTATTCAATGTTACGCCCCATTAACCTATTAAACTCCACTGTAGCTGTTATTAAATGACAACATTTAGCTGTTTTGAAGTAACGATAACTTTCCATTTACTAATGCAATCCCCTTGAACTGTTTTCAAATTACGTCCTTATACTGATTAACACCCCGCAGCCCCCCCCCCCCCTCCCCCACCTGTGCAGTCCGCTCAGGCTAATCAGGGACGACACTTTCCGCCTTGTCTAAAGTTTGGCTAAAAAGAGACTTCTTTTAAACGAAAAATGTCATTCAAGCGGAATGTGTTGCCCCTGTTTAGCCTGTGTGGACTGACTGCACATGCATTAAGCACAGTCTTTCCAGCATGTGGCCAATATGCAACTCTTTTGCTTTTCTTTGAGGACAGGAGTTGGCATTGCTGCACCACTCGAAGCGCACCGCCACTGTGACGACACAAGACACAGTTCAGCTGCTGTCTATTGGGCGCGACGACTTCTTTGACATCTTCATGTCCGGTGACGGAAACGACGAAATGCCGCAGCACATCCGCTTTATAAGGTTGGCTTCGTCTTCTTGAATCATGGCATACCCTGAACTTTAGTTGAAACAGAAAATCACGGGAATAAATGGATTGATTTGTTATATTTGTTTTATTTTCACATCGCTCTGGGAACACAAGGCTTAACCCTTTGCATGCTGGGTAATTTGTCTTCTGCTAAAATGTCGTCTGCTGAATTTCTAAAATAAGCATTTTCTTCGATTTTTTTTCAAAGAATACTATCAGAATAGCAAACAGTTTGGATCCAGATGAGACGCCACGTTCTGTGGCGTCTCATCTGGATCCAAACTGTTTGCAAAGGCCTTTAAAAATCCGTTCCCGCACTGAAAGAGTTAATGCACGTGCGTAAAGTGGTGTCCCAGTATAGTCTTGCTAATCAGGGACGACACTTTCCATCTTAATGGGAATTTTTGCGTAAAGGAATTATCTTATAAACACAAATTCAATCAGGGCGGAAAGTATCGTATCGGATGAGCCTGTTCGGACTGCACAGGCTTAACTGCGACTTTACGTAACACCCATGCATTAACCGCGGTCGCCCAATAGCGCGGCTAATTTATAATATGTTCGAATTAAAATGTTAGCTTATTTGAGGGACGAAAAATACAATACACGCATTAGTTCTTACTAAGTTCCTACCGACTTTGCAAAAAGAGAAAAAAATACAGTTGTGTGTTTATTAGGCGCAGCGTCAATTCTTATAATATCATAAGGAACTTATTATATAATTGGAGGGATTCATCTTTTATTGAGTCAGCACAGACTCTGAGAACTGTCATTGATAATTTTGTTCATGAATCCTTTTTATTCTTGCTTTCTCTTTCTCCCCTTTCCCTTCTATTTGTCTCATTTCCGACGTTGTTCAAACTGTCTTTTTTTCGCCTATTCATCCTTTATTACGTTATCTACTTCGCACGTGTTTTAGTTTATCATTTATTCGGACTATTCCATAATCATCCATTAAGTCACTCGTGTGTTTCTATATCATATCTATTAAGGAATTTCCCTGATTTCAGCATATAATGGCCTCATTCAGTCAAAACTCTGCTTAATGCATGTGCATTTTGAAACGGCTAATCTGGGTCGACATTTTGCGCTTTTTTGGTATTTTTCTTTTTGAGAAAGTTTCTTTTAAGCAATTTACAATACAATTTAGGCAGAAAGTGTCGTCCCAAATACGCATGTGCGAAATACGCACGCTAATCTCGGACGATACATTTCGCACATGCATTTAGCCCAGTTTTCTCAAAACGAGGCTTATAAAAAAATCAAACCTATCATCTTATTTCAGTAACCTTGACTTTATGAAGGACTGGCCGATACATGAGTTGGTGGAACATCCCGAACATTGTCTTCTTCACTTCTACAAGTAAGTCGTTCTCGATATCTCTGCTTCACTTCTACAAGTAAGCCGTTCTCTATATCTCTCTTAACCCGTGACCACTTAGATACGTATTTTGACGTGTTTGTAGTCCCATAGAAAGTTAAATTCAATTAAAGACCTTTCTTACTAGATTCAAGTTTTGAAGGCTTCATTTCCAACCCTTAGATACTGATGAGCAGCAAATAACATAAAACCTGAACTGACTGCGAGTAACTCGCAGGCTGTTCTGGTTTTATGCTGTTTGGAAATAGCAATTTTCACTTTGCCTCTGAGTTGGAAAGGGTTAATGCACTTAATTGTGATGTGTGCAACATATACAAATGCTAGAAAATTAAGAAATAGTGTACCAAATGTTCAATGTATATAACTATACGTTATCTAGATTTCATTTAAAGACAGATTTATGTCAGTATACAATTCGAAGGAAGAGCATTTGTGTTTACATGTATATATATTTGGAATTTATGTATACATTGCTGAGTCACATACATGGTTGAAGTTAATACTATTTTATTATGCATTGTTTGGATAAACGTTCCATTCCTTTTTGTTAGAATGGTTATTGCTTAAAATTGGTTTGAAGAAAAAGAAAATGTTAACTTATGATTAATTTCTTTTAATATGATGAAGTCAGTTCATTCTTTTCAGGCGAAATATGACCATTGTCGCCAACAGCAATGACTCGGACTGGCTGTATATCGTCAAGTCGGTGGGTATCATTTATACCTATATATACGCCTAAATAGAATTGTCGTTTAGAAAAGACAATCTTTAAAACGAATAATTTTATAAAAGCGGGAAGTGTCGTTGCTTCTATGCTTCTATGCCTATGTGGACTTCACATGCATTAAGTCCAGGTTCATAGAACGCGGTTAAATAAGTTTTCCAAAATGACGACATTCTTATGACAGACATATGGATACTTCTTTGAAAATAAAGCATCGTCATGTTCATAATGCCCATGTCTAAGATGTCAATTTCGGTGTTAAATGAAACGGGTCCATGGACTATTTTTCCCTACAGGGTTCTTGTGTCGTAATGAAGAAGCTGAAAGGCGTCATCCCGAACGCCAATGCAAAGCCAAAGGTGGCTTATGACGAATTCCTTCCCGCCAATATGAAGGCCATTGTCTATGGTAAGGTAACAATCCCGCGGAAACGCCATGGGCTGTTTCCTAAACGATCGTACGACAATTTTAACTTACGAGAGAATTTTGTAATCTTAATAAGTAGACGAACTAGCTCGCCATGCTCATCAAACGTATACGTCTTTAGAAATGCCAATGAAATTAATAAAGTACTGAAAATTTATAATCATATGATATGGACTTAAGCAATTATGCATCTTTGAAAAATGTATCGTATCGTAAATGTGTACTCAGACGTTTATTGAAACGGTCCCCAGGGCTGTTTTCTAGCAAAAGTGATGATTATTCAAATTTTAATCTCGTTCTATGTAAAGTCGGCTTAATGCGTGTGCGTAAAATAGACGTTGCAAGGACAAACGCTACTTTCCGCATTTATGGCATCTTTCGTTTAAAGAAAATCTCTTGTAAAAGGACATCAAGTCCAGGCGAAGAGTGTCATCTCCGACCAGCCTGTTCGGACAGCACAGGCCTATCTGGGACAAGAATTTGCGCACATGCATTAAGTCTTCTTTTCATAGAACGAGGCTCAGCAAAGAATTTTAACCATGAAAACTTAAAAAAAATGCAACCTCATTTATTATTTATATCGACTGCGCGTCCGAGCAAATCATGTTGATCTAACTCATATTGTAAAATCAAATAATTGAATTGAAAAATATCCGGATATCTGTAGGATTAATGCAGATTACGTTTGAAATTGTTGCACGACATTATGCTTTACGTAAGTGCAATAACTCAAATGTTTTTATATTTCAGCTCCTAAGGTTGACTCCGGTCTTCGTCGCAAAAAGCGGAGAACTACTGAAAAGGACAAGTCGGTATGGACTTAGTTCCATGTTTTTCCTTGTCAATATGTGTGTGAATTTGAATTCAATAACGTTACATTGTCTGGAAAAAAACAGGGAAGAATGTGCTTTAAGTTTAATCCCAGATAAGCCTGTGGAGTCTGTTCAGGCTAATCAGGGACGACACTTTCGCTTTAGATTGATTTCCGCTAAGAAGAGACGTCCTTCAAACAAAAAAATAAATTTAAGCGGAAAGCGTTGTCCCTGTCCGCACAGGCTTTTCTGGAAAGACACTTTATGCACATGCACTAAACCCAGTTTTCCCTGAGCGAGGCTTCTTTATTAAATCGGAATGAAAGTATTAACGTTCAATTTCAAAGTTCATTACTCGTTACATACATGTACAAGCACTACGCCCTAAAAAGCTTTATTATTCCCGGTACTTTGAGCTTGAAGTATATCTAAGTAGTGTAGTGTTTCCCTTTATTGAAATGTAATATGGTTAATTATAAAACTACAAATGGTAAAATGGTAAAACTACAAATGGTAAAATGGTACTTTAAGCTTGACGTTTATCTCAGTTGTGTTTCCCTTTATAAAAATTTGAATGGTAAAGTTAAAATTTAATGGTAGAATGCACACATGAACAACCAATGAAATAGTTAACAATGAAATAAATATAACCCGTCTTTGCATTTAACGGACGTGACTTATAGTACCCCAAGAAAAAAAATGTCTTCACTTGTACAATTAAAACGTTACATGACACGCTTTGGGAAAACGGGGTTTAATGCATTTGCGTTACGAATTGTTCCAGATTAGCCTGCGTAGTCCACACTGGCTAATCTGGAACAAAACTTTCCACCTTGCGGGACATTCGTTTATAAGAGACTTCCGTAGAAAGAAAAAAATCCACAAAAAAAGAAAATTTCGTCTGCGGACTGCACAGGAAAATCTGGGACGACACTTGTTTAAGCCCCTTTTACCCAGAACGTTGCTCATATGCATTGAAGCATTATTTCTGATGGTTGATTTCATCTGCGCTTCCTCTAATTCCTCAAATAAATCTCTCGTTTTATTCCGATGTTATTTCTATGACCGCTGTGTTATCCAGAGCGGACCGCCTCGGCCCGAGAAGTTCTCCAAAGGAGCCTACAGTAAACATCCGCACACCAAGTCGGCACATTTTGTAAGTTTATCAACGTTATGAGCATGGGAATTTGCAATCAGTAATGTAACATGTTAAACTAAATATGGATTTTGTATTGTTTTATTATGAGCGTTATTCCTGACTGAAGACGAGTTAAAATGTATATCGTCTTATTGTCCGTATTAATAGTGTATTATATAACCTATATATCCAATAGCGGAAGGATTCTGCATAAGATGCGCGTAATATTGCAATAGATTAGGGCCGTACTATGTGAAAAAGGTTTCAGGCATGTGTGTGAAGTGTCATCCCAGATAAGTCTGTGAAGTCCGCACAGGCTAATCAGGGACGACAAGTCTGTGAAGTCCGCACAGGCTAATCAGGGACGACAAGTCTGTGAAGTCCGCACAGGCTAATCAGGGACGACACTTTCCGCTTTAATGATATTTTTCTTCTGAGCAAAAATCAAGTTAAGGCAGAAAGTTTCCCCCTACGGACTGCACAGGCTAATCTGGGACGACACTTAACGCACATGCAGTAAAACTCCATTTTAAAGAGCACGGCCCATTCATACAAATGCTTCTTTTTTTCATACTACATATTGACGGATGTTAGCGCAGACTTCATAACGTATGCATACCGGATGCAGTTGCTATATTGTATGCCTGTGCGTTGTTGTTTTTTGTTGTTTCTTTGCGGTTATTTAAGAAAGACGTGTATTTATTCCCTCCCAATAGGAATGTGTTACATATCACAAGCGCTTCACAGTAAGCTCCCTTGCAGGCGCCGGCAAAGAGCAGTTTCGCAAAGCGGAAGCGCTACGAGCCACCTCGCAGGTGCATCCCGAAGAAACCGGAAGTGCCAGAGACGAAGCCTGTGCCTGTGACCAAACCCGGACCGGTGTTCGTGCAGGTGACCCTTATGAAACCGCGTGACGTCTTTGTAAGTAATGTTGACATAATTGCTCGATTTGGTTGATCCGTTTCTTAGTCAAATGATGCATTCTGCGATATGTTTATTATGAATTTGTATTAAGTCATGTATGCGCAGTTTTTTTATTTTAATAATTGTAGGTTGGTAAATATCTATCTTGGGTCGAATGAAGTCTACAAATGTCATAGTAATTATAAGTTTGAGACACGAATTTATTGTAACATTTTTATGGTTTCTATTTTAAAGTAACTCAATATTGCTGACCTGAACCCAGTGCTATGGTCGAATGTAAAGGGCAATGAGACGTGTTGTCTATACCCATGCTTATATGTAAAAATGCTGGTCCTTGTTACCAGTCATCTGAGCCGCGTCATGCGAAAATGGGTCTTATGCAATATGCGACCAGCTCAGACCTGCAAGCACACTAGCGCGGTCTGGACACGAGCTGCCTTGAAGCCCATTAAGTCACGCAACATTTTGTGGTCTCATTATCGGACATGATAGCCCTTAACCAGACATCGGGGCTGCGAGGCATGGTCTTGGGCTACGCCCTCTGCATATGGCATAAGGCCCATTTTCCCATGACGCGAGTCATACTTACGACAGTTTTTGTACCACAGGGGCTGGATACCGTCACGTTTGAAGACGGTTTACAACGGTCTACCACGGTAGTCAGCCTGGTGAGTGGCAAATAGAGTTTTCGGCAATGTCATGATTTTGTTGAACTATTAAATACAATAAACAGCACTGAACAATAAACCTTATTAAATATATGAATGTCGTGTCTTGTTTGATACAAACCTATTTTAATTGGTGTCGGATTTTTTTAAAGAAAGTCACATTACTTAATCTCATGTTTATTTATTTTTAAGATATTTTCATTAAGTTGAGTCACTTAATGTGATATCTTATTCAGTAGACCTTATCACATAATTCTACTTATAAATATGTTACTGCACATACTAAATATATCTATATGATACTATATACACTATGTACCAACTTCCATACGATATATGTATGACTGTATTTTCAAAGGTGAGTCGAGGCGCGGAATGCATCATGTTGTCGAAAGAGTTCTTCGTGAAGCATGCGAACGAGGCGGTGAAGAAACGGATACGAGAGGATGTGCGCGCATACCCGGAAGAGGAAGTGTTTCAGGATAATTTGCAGATCAAAGAGGACTGGACGCTCTACAAGAAAGTGCTCCTCGGTGACGTCACCAGTCAGATTGCGGAGAACAAGAAGCTTGACCAGGCGACAAATCATTGCACAAAATAAATTTTCGTTTGTTTTATGTACATTACTTGTTTATTTTGTTGTTATTTTTCGTCCATTCTTTGCATTTTTCTAATTCAAATTATGTGTTTATTAATCGTGAAACTCACTTTTTAAGCATTGTGATTAATAGATATAATAATAAAAATAAAGATAATAAAAAGTCATTTTGTTTTCTACATCCCTGTGACCGATGTACTTATATACATCTGTCCCGAATTGCCGTTGTAATGCATTACCGAGGTACATTAATATACATGTTGTTCTTACAGGCCTTTAAGCAGATATTGTTATACAATTAAGTAGTATGCTGATAGAATTGTATAAATTATACTATATCTACGGCCTTTATGCAATATTGTATACCATGACAAAATGTTACAATATGCATAATAAATGTTTAAAAAAACGCTTCTTTTTTATTTTTATTTCGTTGGCATAAAATCAAATTAAACAAAACAAACAGAATATGTTGAAACGTAATACAAATAGCGAAAAATATGAATATACAAAATAATTCAACAAAGACTTCATCTTACTAAAACACAAGCAGGAACTTCTTTAGTCATATCGTATTCTAGTGTTTATTCGCTGTAATCACAAAAACAAGTCTTTATACGTTTTCGAGATTTCTTCACACGTACTATATATGTTTATTTGAGATTTCAGTAAACGACTGTAGCCACCTGCCTAGACAACAGTAGCCACCTGCCTTAACGACAGTAGCCACATGCTTAAACGCCAAAAGCCACCTGCCTTAACAACAGTGTTAACCTGCCTTAACGACTTTAGCTTCCTGTCTAAACAACAGTGTTAACCTGCATAAACGACTGTAGCCACCTGCTTGATCATCAATAGCCACATGCCTTAACTACATGGTTAACCTGCCTAAACAACAGTTTTAACCTGCCTAAATAACAGTGGCCACCTGCCTAAACAACAGTAGCCATCTGCCTAAACAATAATGTCAACCTGCCTAAACAACAGTGTTAACGTGCCTAAACAACAGTAACCACCTACCTAAACGACAGTAGCCACCTGCCTAAACAACAATAGTCACTCGTCTAAACGACAGTAGTCACCTGTCTAAACAACAGTAGCCACCTGCCTAAACAACAGTAGCCACCTGCCTAAACAACAGTAGTCACCTGCCTGAACAACAGTAGTCACCTATCTAAACAACAGTAGCCACCCGCCTAAACAACAGTAGCCACCTGCCTAAACAACAGTAGCCACCTGTCTAAACAACAGTAGTCACCTGTCTAAACAACAGTAGCCACCTGCCTAAACAACAGTAGCCACCTGCCTAAACAACAGTAGCCACCTGTCTAAACAAAAGAGGCCACCTGCATAAACAACAGTAGTCACCTGTCTAAACCAAAGTAGTCACCTGTCTAAACAACAGTAGCCACCTGCCTAAACAACAGTAGCCACCTGCCTAAACAACAGTAGTTACCTGCCTTAACAACAGTAGTCACCTGTCTAAACGACAGTAGTCACCTGTCTAAACAACAGTAGCCACCTGCCTAAACAACAGTAGCAACTTGTGTACTGGCTGATATACAGCAGTGATCAACTGCCTGATACTGTACATGTATATGGTAATATTGTTAATACATAAAGCTACCGAGTCCAAGCTACCGATGACAACAAACACAGGGAATCCGTTCCGCTAAACTGAGTTGAGCCGAGTGCTCATGTACGCGGCCATCACGTTTTCCTTGTATGCCGACCAGTCCGCCTCTAGCTGCATGCTCTCCTGCATGGTGTCCTCCGCCGGGTACACCTTGATGATGTCACGGATGCGCAGCTTGCAGCGCTGGTCAGCGTACTTTAGGAGCACTTTCTTGGAGAGCATGATCACTTCCGCTCCACGGCTCACCTGCGGACAGCGAATGGAGACTATTTGAGCATCGCTCTGTGAAAACGGGGCACATTGCAATAATCTTCTACGCGAAAATCCATTTTATGCGGAAAGTGTCATCCCTGATTAGCCTGTGCGGACTTCACCGGTATATCTGAGCTGACACCTTACGCACATGTATTAAATGTTTTACAAAGCGCGGCTAATCTTTTGTTGTTTGTTTTAGCGTATTTCAGATATACCAGGAGTACAGTCTACATAGTAAAGCTTTTCCCTTGCAAGATTTGCCTACTATACTAAATGGTTTACTGAAACTAAGTGCGCATGAGTGCGCAAGCAACTGTCTTCGGAGAGGGTAGGTGTTTGATAATAATGGCCGCAGAGATAATTAACATGACCAATCTCTCACAAGATATTTGACCGAGGATTAAGGGAAGCGGTTGATGTTACATAACATTCGCATTTAACATCAAAAGACACAGTGTAAGCAGTCGTTAGTAAATGAATAATCTACATCTACTCGCCGAGTTTTCAATGCTTTTTCGCATTTTGTTTCATACAACTTGTCACCAAGCGGTAAGTTTCGTCCCTTAATAGCCTGTGTGGACTACACAGACCAATCTGGGACAACACTTAACGCACATTTTAAGCCCGGTTTTCTCAAACCGCGGCTCTCATATGCGGTACATACCAACGACAAGATGGGCGACTCCACGCCGCCGTCCACATCAAACACCACATCGTCCGCGTCCATCACGTACTTGAGCGTGTTCAGACCCTGAAAGAACGCACACCACAGACGCTGCGTGTAAATCGTCCGCCCTCTAATTTTATGAGTCTCGTTCTAGAAAAACTGGGCCTAATGTTCGTGCCTAAAGTCGTCCCAGATCAGCCTGAGCAACCCACACAGACTTATCAGTGAGTCTGACGATACTTTCCGCATTGACGGAATTTTGTTTAGAGGAAACTTCATTTAAACGGGAAAAAAACTGTAAAAGCGGAAAGCGTCATGGCCTCTGAGGACTGCAGAGGATAACCCGGGACGCCGCTTTACGCACGTGCATTAAACCCAGTGTTCCAAGAACGAGGCTTGCTATGGCATAGAGGTTTCACTTTGAAAGTTCATGAAGTGCCGATTATGATTGTTCAGCTATCATTCCAGTTTTTTCAGTCTGTTGAACTTGAATTTAAATTGCAATGTTTGGATGAACTTAGTACATCATTATGTATGTCTTCAAACAGATACTATTAAAAACAAGAGCACCGCCTTGCGGGTGCAGACCGCTCATCTATTTTCTTTTTAAAGGTGAAGGGACTCTCATTTTCAATCACAAAGGAGGGAGGAGTGGAGTGAAGAGGGGTGTATAGTGTGGGGTTGTGGACATTTATTACATTATCTTCCAAAAAAGCGGAAAAAAAAAAAAAAAAATCGGGGGGGGGGTTTGGGTGCGATGGTTGGACGGTATTTCAAACATAACCGTTTTAAAAAAAAAAATGGGGGGGGGTATAGTGTGAGGGTGTGGTGATAATTTGTGAGATGATCTTAAAAAAAAAAAAAAAAAAAAAAAAAAAAATCAATAAAAAAAAATTGGGGGTGGGTGGGGTGGGGGTTGTGGGGGTATAGTGTGAGGGTGTGGTGGTCATTTGTGAGATGATCTTAAAAAAAAAAAAAAAAAAAAAATTAGGGGGGGGGAGGGGGAGGGGGAGGGGGGGAGGGCACGGGGGATGGTTTGGGTGAAGTCTATTGTGGTATGTCAGGTAAGAGTAGTTTCATCAAAGTATCAATCAAATCTAATCATAAATAAAGAAGTTATGTCAATTTTAGCAAAATTTAATAATTTGACCTTGAGAGTCAAGGTCATTCAAAGGTCAAAGTAAAATTCAAGTTGCCAGGTACAGTAACCTCATGATAGCATGTAAGTATTTGAAGTTTGAAAGCAATAGCCTTGATACTTCGAGTGGATCGAAACACAAAATTTAACCATATATTAAAAGTTACTAAGTCAAAAAAGGGCCATAATTCCATAACAATGACAACCAGAGTTATGCAACTTGTCCTTTTACTGTACCCTTATGATAGTTTGTGAGTGTTCCAAGTATGAAAGCAATATCTATGATACTTTAGGGGTAAAGTGGACCAAAACATAAATCTTAACCAAATTTTAAATTTTCTAAGTATAAAGGGCCCATAATTCCGTCCAAATGCCAGTCAGAGCTACATAACTTTGCCTGCACCGTCCCCTTATGATAGTTCATAAATCTTGCAAGTATGAAAGCAATAGCTTTGATACTGTAGGAATAAAGTGGACCTAAACACAAAACTTAATCAAATTTTCAATTTTCTAAGTATAAAAAGGGCACATAATTCTGTCAAAATGCCAGTCAGAGTTACATTACTTTGCCTGCACAGTCCCCTTATGATAGTTAGTAAGTGTTGCAAGTATGAAAGCAATAGCTTTGATGCTTAAGGAATAAAATGGACCTAAACACAAAACTTAACCAAAATTGTCAATTTTCTAAGTATAAAAAGGCACATAATTCTGTCAAAATGCATGCCAGAGTTATCTAACTTTGCCTGCCCAGTCCCCTCATGATAGTAAGTAAGTGTACCAAGTTTGAATGCAATAGCATTGATACTTACTGAGAAAAGCGGAACTAAACGCAAAACTTAACCAAAATTTTCAATTTTTTAAGTATAAAAAGGGCACATAATTGTGTCAAAATGCACGCCAGAGTTATCTAACTTTGCCTGCCCAGTCCCCTCATGATAGTGAGTAAGTGTACCAAGTTTGAATGCAATAGCATTGATACTTTCTGAGAAAAGTGGACCTAAACGCAAAACTTAACCGGACGCCGACGCCAACGCCAACGCCAACGCCGACGCCGACGCCGACGCCAAGGTGATGACAATAGCTCATAATTTTTTTTCAAAAAATAGATGAGCTAAAAATGCATTAAACATAAGTAGTGTTCAAGAACAACAACAACAACAACTATAATATGTTCATTTTGCCTATTCCAATGAACTTAATATAGTAACGTATCTTCCAATAAACGTTCTAATATAATTATGATATATACCATTACAAATGCAAAACTATGTTAGGAGCACGTGGTAAGCTTTCCTTCCGACTTACAAAGCAGTCCTTAGGATACAGGACCTCCACCTGAACGAACACGTCACCGGCAGGTGCGCTTGACGTCGAGTATGACGTATTCTGGGAAACAGGCCGGTACTCGGCGTGCAGTTTCTCACGAGATGGCACTCTCTGAAGAAAAAAATATCAATCATCAGTTGGGCCTTGTTCCAGGAAAACTGGGCTTAATGCATGTGCGTTAGGTGTCCCAGACTAGCCTGCGCGGGGCTCTTTTCGCAGATGTTTTAAACCCAGTGTTTAATACTATTCATTTGCTTGTCATGTATATAGAAATTTCGAATATGTATTTAAATTCTATTTGCACAATATATAGTAGAAAGAATAGTTGAATATATCTTATCTAGATTAATGCTACAAAGTTATATATTACACATTTGAGTAAAGCTGAATACGATTTAAATGTATCGGTATACCGGTATACAAACTATCAGTTACTGTTAACTGATAGGCAATACAATTTTATACATAATTATTTTAAATGATTTACATTAGTCACGTTTTTAAAGTAAACAATAATTTGAATTGTATGTTATCAATAAACTATTCACACACAGACTAAAACACAGAGGAACACACCATGCTGATACGGGAGACGGAAAACTACAACGGGCGAGGCATGGTCAGGGGGTGATAACCCCAAAAAAGGGTTAGGGTAAGGGTTAGGGTTAGGGGTCGGGTTAGGGTTAGGGTTGGGTTTAGACTAACCCAAACCCTAACCCGACCCCAAACACTAACCCAAACCCTAACCCTAACCTTCTAACCCCCCCTTGCGCAATACCTTACCATGCCTCGCCTGTCTCCCTGCTGATACACGTATTAACCCATTTATGCCCAGTGGACTCTCCCATCCTTCTAAATTGGATCAATTTATTTCTAAAATTAGGGATGTCTGGTATACCTATTTCTATATTTAGAATATTTCTTACAGAAATTCCTTTAAGCAAACAGCGCAGACCCAGATGAGACGCCGCATTATGCGGCGGCTCATCTGGGTCTACGCTGTTTGCAATGTCCTTTTTTTCAGGACGCTAGGCATGAATGGGTTAATTTAGGCGAAACAGTTGACAACGAAAAAGTGAGACAAGAAGCGGCGCAGAAGAGGATTACAGAAATGCTAATAAATGAAGACGAGTTATTAAGATTATGAAAGAAGTGTACGTTAGTTTAATATAAGAGAGATTTGGTGGTCTATGTATTGAATTTTGTTAATCAAGACGACATTCTATATTATTTGCGTCTCCGGTATTTATGGTAGATATGCAATGCTTTTTTTCTATTAACCCATTCATGCCTAGCGTCCTGAAAAAAGGACATTGCAAACAGCGTAGACCCAGATGAGACGCCGCATGATGCGGCGTCTCATCTGGGTCTACGCTGTTTGCTTAAAGGAATTTCTGTAAGAATTGTTCTAAATATAGAAATAAATATGCTAGACATCCCTAATTTTGGAAATAAATTGATCCAACTTAGAAAAATGGGAGAGTCCACTGGGCATAAATGGGTTAAAAACGCTTGTTATAAAAGATTCCAATTGAACATAGTATGAAATTAATTTGGTGGTAGGTACACATCCGTTGCGTCACGAACAGTAAGTTTACAAACGCTATGAATGAGCTAAACCAACATGAAAACAGAGCTACAAATTATAAACAAATGACAAACAAGTTACTGTTTGGTTTTGACTCATGTTCACCACGGGGCTCCACATGAAACTCTGAAACATGCAAACATCAGTTAACGGGATCAAGTAAAACGGGAATTCGAAACGGGTTATTCCAATGGGTGAAGGAAAGACGAAACTTCGTGAGATGTTAGAAAGGTAAGTTGAAGAGGACTGGTGGTATGGCAATACGACAGGGGAGGGGATTAGCGAGTTGGAATGTGACTGCAGCAATGTTGGTTGTGTCCCATGGCCATCACAACTCTTACAAAGCTCTGGGGCCGCAATTTCGAAGTCGATTCGTCCAGTTTAGCTCTGGAGGACGGCCTCTCCTTTTGGCTGGGCGGAAGAGGCACGAACTTGATTTCCTCCTCCTCCTCTTCGTCGTCAGCGTCGTCGGTGTCGAGAGTAACGGTGTGGTCTTCCTTGAAGCGGACCTTTCTTGGACCACCCTTCTCCCCTAGGGAGAACTTCCGGGTCGATGCGGTACGTATGAAGAGCCTTGGGAGGGACTCGGGTAGGTCTGTAAGGTCCTTAGAAGGGCTCTCCACGGAAATAGGGTCGGGCGTGTATCTCTACGGAAGTGGAAGGCAAAGTGAGGCTTGCATATCAGCAATTTAGTATTGCAAGAGTTATATCCCTTTGCATGCTGGGAAATTTGTCGTCTGCTAAAATGTCGTCTGCAGAATTTCTAAAATTAGCATTTTCTTCGATTTTTTTTCAAAGAATACTATCAGGATAGCAAACAGTTTGGATCCTGATGAGACGCCACGTTCTGTGGCGTCTCATCTGGATCCAAACTGTTTGCAAAGGCCTTCAAAATTCGGTTCCCGCACGGAGAGAGTTATGTATATGGGATTTATTGGCAGACACTTAGTCGTTTACAATACATGTTTGTAAGAATGTTATCAAAATAAATTAAACGTTAAAATGATGCCAACAGCGTCACTATAAATTTAAATAGATATTAAATATACATACAAGTTATATGAATATATATGCATATTGAACTTGATTAATACCTTATTTATTAACGTACATTGTATCTATGAACTGTCTTTAGACATCTGGTTATAATAAAAAAAATCTCTTGGAACCAAAGCAAGTGCATTGAAAGTGAATACACATAGCACCACCTCATTGCACAGGGTAAACTACTTGGACAAAATGTCTACTTTTTTAGTAAAAGTTAACAGACAATGGACATGGAAAGTATGTTTTACTAAAAAAAAAAAGTCTTTATTAGAAAGAACTAGGCTAAATGAGTGTGCGAAAAGTGTCGTACCAGATAAGCCTGTGTAGTCCGCACTAGCTAATCAGGGACGACACTATCCGCCTAAACTAGTCGGTAAGAATTTCTTTTTGAGGTTCTCTTTTACATCAAAAAAAGGAAAGTGTCATCCCTAGCATATGCTGACCGCACAGGATAATCTAAAACGACACTTTACGCACATGCATTTAGCTCACTTTCCCCAGGCTCATTATTACGTATTCATAATTTATAATATAGGTTTATAACAATGTAACTAGTGCAACTTAAGACTTCTGAAGTGTTTTCACCAGTAAAGCCTACCATGTGATCATGTAATCCACAGAAACATGTGAGGCTTACCCGCCGAAGGGAGTCATAGAAATTCGTCATGTCCTGGAACACCTCTGGGTGGATCGTCCGCTTGTTGTGCCGGGTTTTGCCGCTATTGATTTTCGGTTCTAAAAAATATCGAGTGCATATATATAACATTGCCCTGAAGTTTGTACTTTATTTTTACTTGTAAAACTTATAAACCACGGTGTCGTGACGGGTGTAATACAGATGTTTAGACAGCAAAAGCTTCCTGCGATTAGTTTTTGATAATCGTACTTTCTTCCAATTTTTTAAGTGCGTGGCAAAATAAAAACGTATATACGTATAATGTAAATATGAATATCAACCCATAAATGGTTCGGATAAGATGACGCGAAAGAAACTGGCTAAAGCTGTAATACATGTTGTATTAAACGTTTACTTGTAAGGTATAAGCAGTGTATCGCCTGTCTAAGGACGCCACGTGTATTTTCTACTGCTAACCGGACGCTGTTATGTACGTACGCGTGTTAGCCATCGCAATTTCCGGTAAGATGACGTCAGACATGAGATCAACTCGGGGCCGCAGCTCCCTTGGGTCACGTGGTTTCACAGCCTTGAGTTTCTTTAACACTTCGCATGTTCCCTTGAAGGAAAAATATACAACGGATTAAAATAAGGCAGCGCAAGAGTGATGATGATGATGATGCTGATTATGATGGTGGTGATGGTGTTGGTTTTGGTGATGATGATGATGATGATGATGATGATGAGGAGGAGGAGGAGGAGGAGGAGGAGGAGGAGGACGATGATGATGATGATGATGATGATGATGATGATGATGATGATGATGATGATATGATGATGTTGATGATGATGATGATGATGATGATGATGATGATGATGATGATGATGATGATGATGATGATGATGATGATGATGATGACGAATACGAATTTGTTTGTATACTGTTGAATGACGACTGATGCGATTTATAATGAATTTTTTAAAGATTAAGTTGCCATATACATGTATACTAACAGTCATAATAAAGTAGATCCATTCACTATGCCGGTCATTGTCGGTAATTAGACTGCCACGTCTGAAAACAGAAAACACCATAGTTAAACTGAACGCCTATATAGATGCATGACGCAAAGCACTGGCGGCTTTCATTACAAATTATATTAATTAGTTGACTCTGATAGTATGGAAATTGAATACACCAATACAAGAATAATTAAAAATTGAGAAGTTATCACGAGAGAGTTCAGGCTCAGTATTAAGGAATAGAAAATGATACACACGCCACACTAGAACATCTGATACACACGCCACACTAGAACATCTGATACACACGCCACACTAGAACATCTGATACACACGCCACACTAGAACATCTAAAATGAGCCTCGCTCAGGGAAAAGAAGGCTTAATGCATATTTGTCAACTGTCGTCAAAGGGACGACACTTTCCGCTTTTATGGTATTTTTCGTTTACAGAAAATCTCTTTCTCTGGCGGAAATCCAGATTATATGTTGGATCGAAACTTGACGAAAGAGCACAAATCCCCGTTTTCTCAGTGCGAGGTGTAATTTAAAATATATATGAACCGTGCTCTGTGAAAAGGGGTTTAATTCATATGTGTCAAGTGTCGTCCCAGATTTGCCTGTGCAGTTCGCAAAGGCTTATCAGGGACGGCACTTTCCGCTAAACTGGATTTTAGCTTAGAAGAGACTTTCTTGCAACGAAAACTATCATAAAAGCGGAAAGTGTCGTTCCTGATTAGCATGTGCGTTCTGCTCAGGCTGTTCACAGAGAACGGCTCATATAATTATCGCCAGTCGGTGGTTCGGCCAATACAGAGCTGCTCACTTGAAGTAATGGGTAAGACAGGGTGAATACAGAGCTGCTCACTTGAAGTAATGGGTAAGACAGGCCCCAGCCTCGAGCTTCAGTACATCAAGTGGCCACGTCGACATGAACGGGATTTTTCTGCAAATAGACATAGGTCATCATCATCATCATCATCATCATCATCATCAGCATCATCATCATCATAATCAACATCACCACCACCACCATCATCATCATCATCATCATCATCATCATCATCATCATCATCATCATCATCAGCATCATCATCATCATCATCATCATAATCAACATCACCACCACCATCATCATCAGCATCATCATCATCACCATTATCATCATCATCATCATCATCATCATCATCATCATCATCATCATCATCATCATCATCATCATCATCATCATCATCATCATAATCAACATCACCACCACCATCATCATCATCATCATCACCACCATCATCATCATCATCATCATCATCATCATCATCATCACCATCATCATCATCATCATCATTATTATTATTATCATTATCGTTTGGTTATAAACTGTCTTTAATTAGTACTCATTAAAAGTCCAAAATAGTGGACCTATATACAAAGATAAAGTCAAAACTAAATGTGAAAGGAATAAAGCCAATGTGTAAATAACGATAAAATCAAGACTTATTCTGAAAGGCACAAAGCCAACGAGGTGCGACCCACTTGATGAACTGGATATGATCCGGCTCCTCGTCTGGATTGTCGGCCTTCATGAAGATGCGTACGAAATCCTCTTTGCCAATCACGAGCAGCTCCATGGGCGTCGCGCTCTCCACCGTCGCCGTGCGCAGCGTGTCGAACAGCAGGCCGATCTCCTGCGGGCATGGGAAAGATTGGCATAATGCATGGACGCAAAGTGTCGTCCCAGATTAGCCTTTGCAGTCAGCACAGGCTAATCAGGAACGACACTTTCCGCCTAAACTGTCCACAGCGGCCTTGCGCAGAGTGTTGAACAGCAGTCCGATCTCCTGCGGGCATGAGGGGCGCGGCATGTGTGTGTGTGTGTGTGGTATGTATTGAGATAAAGGTAAAAGGCCAATCAGGGACGACACTTTCCGCCTTGATTTGATTTTTGATGAACAAGCATACTATACAAGGGCATATTGTCGTTCCTGTTTAGCATATGTGGAATAAACAGGCTCATCTGGGACGACACTAAACACAAAAGCAAAAAGCCCAATTTTCACAGAACGAAGCTTGTATGTTATGACAATTAGATTGTGCGTATGATAGGGAAAACGCGCGGCGCATGTAACCGGATAACATTGTATGTTCTATCAGTAAAACATGCGTTAAACAGCTCACTATTTCCAACAGTGATTATGCGGATTTCATCTAATGCAGGAAAATCACGTGATGGACGTGGTGAAGATAACCCGCAACGTGTCTTTCAAAAATGTATTTATAGACAATTTTAAACATCGAAAATCGCGAGGTCATATGCGTGATAACAAAATGGGTATTTTTTTTATAGACATTACTTATCTCCGCATATGGAAAAGTATAGAAAAATTCTTAAAATTGTAAAATACCATCATTAAATGTGCACACAAAAAGTGGAGACAAACTACGTAGTAAAAGTGAAACCATTATTGAGTATAGTCACTCATATCAATTCAATGAGATGATAACATTTTCCAATGCCAAAATCAGATGGAGACAAAAAATGGGTAAGACGAACGCTCGATAGCTATGCAAACATAACAGTAGAACGAATTAAAGCAAAAGAAAACGTGAAAGCAAAATAAAGGGAATTCGTTGATGAAGATGAAAATGTTATAAATGGAAGTTCTGGAAGTTTAATGGACAATCTAACACTCCTGAACTCAAAAGCAAACTAAGTAATGATTTCAATGTAATGTCGCACACAAATCAGGCAACATAAAAAACGCCAACGTATAAAACACAGATAGAAGAATACCATAAAACATAATTCACGCAGTTTTGAGTGAACTACAACAACGTTTGCAAAATGCACTCTTAATAGGAGCCGGGTTCTGGGAAAACTAGGCTAAATGCACATGCATTCCGAACAGGCTAACAAGGGACGACATTTTTCATCCAAACTTGATTTTCGTTTAGAAGATACTTCTTTTAAACGAAAATATCAATTACAGCAAACAGTGTCGAACATGATTTGCATATGCGGACTGAACATGCTAATCTGGGACGACACTGCGCACATGCATTAAGCCCTGTTTTCCAAGAACGCGACTCATATGTTGACTTATTTACCCCTTCCTCCCAGGAGAACTGCGTTGAGAACAAAAACTACTTAACAACGTACATACATACATGCGTACATAATTATATGTAGACCTTGAAAATACTGCGATATGTCAGTTATAATAGAAGTACACATATTATGTGTGTGGAACTAGTATCTGACAAATAATGTAGCCTAATGAGTATACTGGGACGTTACGACTTGAACGTTATTTTACACAAAGCATGTGTTAATATATACGTGTTTATATCTTCGCAGATCATCGACGAAAACACAAACTAAAGTTGGTTAGACCGTTTGTGGAAGCTCGCCGATGTGTTCGATTACATGTATACGTAAAACGTTACATACATTCCAACAATGACGGTAAACGCCTTTTTATTCAAAAATAATTCAACGTGCTATAAACGTAATAAAACACGTAAAGTGTCGTTATGATCTGCCCTGTGCAGTCGACCTATATCATCCAGTATGCAAAGTGCCGTCCTAAACCACCAGTCAAAGTCCGCATAGGCTGATAAAGGGCACAATCCTTATAGGCTGATTAAGAAAAAAGTCCACACACGCTGTTAAAGGACACAGTCAGCAAAAACTCATTAAAGACGCACTCCGCACATACTGATAAAGGACACAGTCTGCAAATGCTTATAAAGGACGAAGTCTGCACTGGCTGATAAAGGACGACACTTTACGCACGCGAATTACGCCCTATCTTTAACGCGCGCGATGATTTCCCCACACCCTGCTTACCCCGAAGCTGTGTCCCCTTGTGAGTCTAGCCGCTACCTGGACATTGAGCTCGCCGGTCACTGGGTCCTGAATCATCTTCTTCACGAACGCTGCAAACATAGCAGTCTTGAGATGGTTATATGAGCCCCATTCTGGGAAACCTGGGCTAAGTGCATGTGCTTAAAGTGTCGTGACAGATTAGCCTGTGCAGTAAGCACAGGCTAATCAGGTACAACTCTTTCCACCTAAAGTGGATTTTCGTTTAAAAGGGGCTCATTTTAAACGAAAAAAATATAAAACGCGGAAAGAATCGTTTCTGATAAGCCTTTACGAACTGCACCGGCTAATCTGGGACAACACTTTACGCACATGCATTCAGTCAAGTTTTCACAGAAACGATTATATCGTACACCAATACTTACTAAGTATTTATATTTATGAATACCGGAGAAAGAAAGCACACATTAGTTGTGCCAAGTTTATCTAAGGCTACAACAAACTGATCAGATGTTCGTCGGATCTGCCGTACCAAACATTTGTAAAATGAAAACAAACACGGACATGGGTTAGGGTCATCTGAGACATGAAGGAACTAATCAACTGCAATCATTGTTGAACTCGGCATTTTCGAATTCGACCAAATTTGATGAAGAGACGCTCGACTGACAACGAATGACGCTCGACTGACAACGAATGACGCTCGACTGACAACGAATGACGCTCGACTGACAACGAATGACGCTCGACTGACAACGAATGACGGACAAACGGAGATTACAACTTACAATGAGCACGTTGTGCAAACGTGAGCTTAAAAAACTTTTTTTATTGCATCTGCATGATAAATTTCCCCTGTAACCGATTTAAGAAGAATGGTAATAGTTAGATATACTATATTTGTTTGCTAAGATAGTAGATTTCGACATGGACTGTTCATGTTTCGTTATTAAGATCATTGTACAAAATCGCTTCATCTTTGAACGCATATGGCAGAAAAAGTAAACAGCTATTCACACGATTTAATACTGCAGTAGTCTTCACTCACCTCTTATCATATCGAAAATGTTATATAAATATTTGTATTTTTACTTCTCTCGCTCACTTCGAGTTAAGAGGCCAAAGTCCGTCGAACAACTGATCATTTAAAGCACACCTCAGTACAAGAATGATCCTCATTTAAAGCACACCTCAGTACAAGAATGATCCTCATTTAAAGCATACCTCAGTACAAGAATGATCCTCATTTAAAGCACACCTCAGTACAAGAATGATCCTCATTTAAAGCACACCTCAGTACAAGAATGATCCTCATTTAAAGCACACCTCAGTACAAGAATGATCCTCATTCTGAGAAAACTGGGCTTAACGCCTTAGAGAAAAGTGTCTTCCCAGATTAGCCTGTGTTGTCCGCACAGGCTTGTTAGGGACGACAATTTCCGCCCAAAACCTTATTGCGGAATGTATTGACCCTGTCTGGACTGCACAGACTAGTCCGGGCCGACACTTAACGCACATGCACTAAAACCGGTTTTCCCAAAACGCGTCTGATAATACAGAAGCTATGAGTCGTGTTCTGAGAAACCTGGTCATAATGCATGTGCCTAAAATGTCGTCACCGATTAGCCTGTGCAGTCCACACAGGCTTATTAGGAACGACACTTTACGCCTAAATTGAATTTTTGTTAAGAAGCGACTTCATTTTAACGAAAAATGCGGAAAGTGTCGTCCCTAGGACGACACTTTACGCACATGCATTATGCCCAGTTTTATCAGAACACGACTCATATGTCGATGAAAGCCAACAGTACAGACCTGTGCCTGATATAATAAAATAGAAGGACTCCGCGTGATGACCTTGTCGCACTATCAGCTTCTTCGCATCGATCCTGTTGGGATATAAAAGCATAAAATAACTATATCGAAAAAAATTCCTTTTCGTGGACTTTGTATAACTTACGAGGGATAATCAACCGGTCCATGAAATTAATTCATAACTTGTGTATGAATTACTTAATCATGAAGTAACTCTTAATTATGAAGTAACTCTTAATTATGAAGTAACTCGTAACTATGAATATGAGGCTGTAGAGTGGTATTAATTAAAAAAGTTCTGAAGAAAAAGTACTTTAATATTGCTCTATGCAAATGAGCCGCGCTCTGTGAAAAGGGGGTTTAATGCTTGTGCGTAAACTGTCGTCCCATTTAAGCATGTGCAGTCCGCACAGACTAATCAGGGACGCCGAAACTTGATTTTTGTTAAAAAGAGACTTTTTTTAAACGAAAAATATCATAAAAGTGGAAAGTGTCGTCCACGAGAAGCCTGTGCGGACTGCACAGGCTAATCTGGGACGACACTTTACGCACATGCATTAAACCCCTTTTTCACAGAGCACGACCCAAATGCATATGTACGTACGTCTGATACCAGGCCACCTTGCAGAGTTTCTCCTGGGTCTGCAGGGGATACTCGGTCAGTGACCTCAGCGACTGCAGGCCATTCATCACCTGCCAACAACAGCACATTATTTCATTGCTCATTAAATTCACATGTGTAAAAAATAAATAAATACGTCATTTGAATAAGTAAGCTTTGCAGAAATATATTATTAATAGCAATTGATGAACGTAACAAAAAAATAATGTTACGCGTATCATTAAGTTATATGTTGTTTTAAGCAATCCCTAACCATACACTATTCAGATTGGCGGGAGGAGACAGTCGCTAGTGTCAAATATACTGATAACTCATAATTTGAGACAGACGCACATCAAGCTGTAAACAATCCCCAAATACGACGGTCAAGAGGTTAGAAGAATACATGATAAAATGAGCCTCGTTCTGAGAAAACTGGGCTTAACGTATGTTCTAAAATTGTGATCCTAGATTAGCCTGTGTAATCCGCGCAGGTTTATCAGGGACGACACTTTCCGCTTGATGGATTTTTTCGTTGCAAAAAGTCTCTTCTAAACGAAAATCCCGTCATGTGGAAAGTGTTGTCCCAGATTAGTTTGTGCGAAATGAACAGGCCTTATATGGGATGACAGTTCACGCACATGCATTAAGTCCTTTTTTCACAGAGCAAGGCTTTAAATATTTCGTTATTTTATACAAACCAAGTCCCGTTACCTGTTTGATCATGTGGGGGGGGGGGTTAACGTTACCTGTTTGATCATCATGTGGGGGGGTCACGTTACCTGTTTGATCATGTGGGGGGTTAACGTTACCTGTTTGATCATCATGTGGGGGGTCACGTTACCTGTTTGATCATGTGGGGGGGGGGGTTCACGTTACCTGTTTGAGCATGTGGGGGGTTCACGTTTTCTGTTTGATCATGTGGGGGGCTCACGTTACCTGTCTGATCATGCGGGGGGTTCACGTTACCTGTTTGATCATCATGTGGGGGGGTCACGTTACCTGTTTGATCATGTGGGGGGGGGGGGGTCACGTTACCTGTTTAAGCATGTGGGGGGTTCACGTTTCCTGTTTGATCATGTGGGGGGCTCACGTTACCTGTTTGATCATGTGGAGGGTTCACGTTACCTGATTGATCATGTGGGGGGTTCACGTCACCTGTTTGATCATGTGGGGGTTTACGTTACCTGTTTGATCATGTGGGGGGGGGGTTCAAGTCACCTGTTTGATCATGTGGGGGGTTCACGTTACCTGTTTGATCATGTTGGGGTCAACGTTACCTGTTTGATCATGTGGGGGGTTCAAGTTACCTGTTTGATCATGTGGGGGTTCACGTTACCTTTTTGAACATGTGGGGGGTTCACGTTACCTGTTTTATCATGTGGGGGGGGGTCCAGTTACCTGTTTGATCATGTGGGGGTTCACGTTACCTGTTTGATTATGTGAGGGGTTCACGTTACCTGGTTGATCATGTGGGGGTTTACGTTACCTGTTTGATCATGTGGGGGGTTCAAGTTACCTGTCTGATCATGTGGGGGGTTCACGTTACCTGTTTGATCATGTTGGGGTTAACGTTACCTGTTTGATCATGTGGGGGGTTCAAGTTACCTGTTTGATCATGTGGGGGTTCACGTTACCTGTTTGAACATGTGGGGGGTTCACGTTACCTGTTTTAACATGTGGGGGGTCAAGTTATCTGTTTGATCATGTGGGGGTTCACGTTACCTGTTTGATTATGTGAGGGGTTCACGTTACCTGTTTGATCATATGAGGGGTTCACGTTTCCTGTTTGATCATGTGGGGGTTCACGTTACCTGTTTGGTCATGTGGGGGTTCACGTTACTTGTTTGATCATGTGGGGGGGTCACATTACCTTTCTGATCATGTAAGGGGTTCACGTTACCTGTTTGATCATGTGGGGGGTTCACGTTACCTGTTTGATCATGTGGGGGTTCTCGTTACCTGTTTGATCATGTGGTGGTTTACGTTACCTGTTTGCTCATATGGGGGTTCACGTTACCTGTTTGATCATGTGGGGGTTCACGTTACCTGTTTGATCATGTGGGGGTTCACGTTACCTGTTTGATCATGTGGGGGTTCACGTTACCTGTTTGATCACGTAGGGGTTCACGTTACCTGTTTAAGCATGTGGGGGGTTCACGTTACCTGTTTGATCACGTGGGGGTTCACGTTACCTGTTTGAGCATGTGGGGTTTACGTTACCTGTTTGATCATGTGGGGGGTTCAAGTTACCTGTTTGATCATGTGGGGGTTCACGTTACCTTTTTGAACATGTGGGGGGTTCACGTTACCTGTTTTATCATGTGGGGGGGGGGTCAAGTTACCTGTTTGATCATGTGGGGGTTCACGTTACCTGTTTGATTATGTGAGGGGTTCACGTTACCTGGTTGATCATGTGGAGGTTTACGTTACCTGTTTGATCATGTGGGGGGTTCAAGTTACCTGTCTGATCATGTGGGGGGTTCACGTTACCTGTTTGATCATGTTGGGGTTAACGTTACCTGTTTGATCATGTGGGGGGTTCAAGTTACCTGTTTGATCATGTGGGGGTTCACGTTACCTGTTTGAACATGTGGGGGGTTCACGTTACCTGTTTTAACATGTGGGGGGGGGGGTCAAGTTATCTGTTTGATCATGTGGGGGTTCACGTTACCTGTTTGATTATGTGAGGGGTTCACGTTACCTGTTTGATCATATGAGGGGTTCACGTTTCCTGTTTGATCATGTGGGGGTTCACGTTACCTGTTTGGTCATGTGGGGGTTCACGTTACTTGTTTGATCATGTGGGGGGGTCACATTACCTTTCTGATCATGTAAGGGGTTCACGTTACCTGTTTGATCATGTGGGGGGTTCACGTTACCTGTTTGATCATGTGGGGGTTCTCGTTACCTGTTTGATCATGTGGTGGTTTACGTTACCTGTTTGCTCATATGGGGGTTCACGTTACCTGTTTGATCATGTGGGGGTTCACGTTACCTGTTTGATCATGTGGGGGTTCACGTTACCTGTTTGATCATGTGGGGGTTCACGTTACCTGTTTGATCACGTAGGGGTTCACGTTACCTGTTTAAGCATGTGGGGGGTTCACGTTACCTGTTTGATCACGTGGGGGTTCACGTTACCTGTTTGAGCATGTGGGGTTTACGTTACCTGTTTGATCATGTGGGGGTTCACGTTACCTGTTTGATCATGCGGGGGGTTCACGTTACCTGTTTGATCATGTGGGGGGTTTACGTTACCTGTTTGATCATGTGGGGGGTTCACGTTACCTGTTTGATCATGTGGGGGGTTCTCGTTACCTGTTTGATCATGTGGGGGGTTCTCGATTGCCAGCGCGTCGTCAGAATCTTCCTGTGTTCAGAGCTCAGGGTAATCTTAAAACAGAAAGCACGTGTGCACGGAGTGATTAAAATGTTTGATTGCTCTCGTTGATATTGCTGGTGTTGCTGGTATTGTTGCTGGTGGTGTTGGCATTGTTCTTGATGGAGATGGGATGTTTCTGCTGCTGGTGCGTTTTATTTGCAATTACATAATTTTAAGCTCTTCGTATTTACTGGCAGGGTAGCAACAGCGCACCTTTTAACCCTGTCGTCCATTAGGTTCCGGTATGGTTCACGAAAGCAAATCAGGATGTTTCGGGTTTTCTCGGAGACGATCTGGAACCATCATATATCTGATTTTATCGATTGGCAACCTTCTAACACCTTCTGGAAACTTCGGTTTCTCTTCGGATTCGGAAAACTTCAGCATCCAAACTATAAAAGTTGTCGAATGCGTCACCGAATGTTTTATTTGTCACAGAAGCAGAATGTTCGGCATACTTTCGGTAATATTTGGAATGGCCTGGAACCCGTCGCACTCGACACGGCATCTTTGGAAATTAAGATATCTGCAAGGCGTGTTCTTCTTTTAACTATCCATTACGGATCCTCAAACATGCGGACTGTCAAAAAAAGCTTCACGGAAGATTTCCGTCTTAGGAATACACTAGGAAGTAACGCCTTTCGTTTTATAAAATATTACGTATCGTGTAGTGATTGATAAAAAGTGACACATCATAACTTCATCTCCAAACATTGCGTAATAATGTAACAAATAGTAGCGTTAACATTCTCGTACAAAGGTTTCCAACAATATTGTAACTGTGTTTGTTCTCATCTTAATGTATGAAGAGACATTGCTCAGAAAAAAACATCTCCGATAATTTGATGTCATTGAGTTTAGTGACCATCGTCTTTACTATATATATATATAAAACAATTCAACGCCGTATAACTTTTTTTTATAAATATTTCTTGTTCATAGTATTATATAACGATACAGTACAAATCACAAAACTTCGCGTTTACACCGGGTCATCGCCACGGAACGCTAAATGCTAAAAAACTATATATATATAGTTTATAGCTTTTGTAAGATAGTCCGTTGTATCTTTTACATACGACGGAAGTTTCACTACGTGAGGTCTGAGATGATAATCCACAAACTCCGAAATGCGTTCAGTTGGGTGGCTATTCGCTGAGACAATTGGACGTCCAGGGTTGCCGGGTTTGTGTATTTTTGGTAAAAGATAAAATCGGCCAGCTCTTGGGTTGGTGACTGAGAGATAGTCGAAGTTTTTTTCGCTGATTTCTCCAGAGTGTAACATTTCTTTGAGTTTTGTAACTACTTTTGCCTGAAATTCCTGGGTTGGATCAGAGTCTAAACGTCTGTAAAATCTGGCATCGCCGAGTTGTCGGTCGGCTTCAGATATATACTGTTCTTTGTCCATAACGACAACCGCGGACCCTTTGTCTGCTGGTTTTATAATAATGTCATGATTGTTTTTCAATGACCGCAGTGCTTGCCGTTCATGTTTAGTGAGGTTGCTTTTCATGTTTGTATTTGTTTGGGCTTCTGAAATGTCCGATTCGACATTATGAATAAATGTTTCGAGCGATACAGATTGTTTTGGGGGTTCCCATTTGCTTTTTAGTTTGAATTTGGGGTACATTTCATTATTGTTTGTGAGTTCACAATCCTCAGATGTGGTGGTTGTTTGCCTTTCCTGACTAGGACTGCGCCTATCCTGAAGGCTACTGCGTCTTTCGTCAAGGCTACCCATTTCATAAAGGATTTGGGTTTCTGTTTGTGAATCTGAATTTTCTCTTTCGATAGGAACAGAGCTGTTATCATAAAGTGGTTCTGCTTTTGAAAAGTGGGACTTGAGTCTAAGTTGTCTACTAAAAGATTTGCTATCTTCAATCAGGCTTCCTCTGTCAATGTGGTGTGGTTTCGGACAAAAGTTGAGACCCTTTGAAAGTAATTTTTGTTCGTGTTCTGTAAGGTCTGTGCTTGAAAGATTTACGACAATATTGGGCTGACTGTTAGGTCGAGTATTGGGTTGACGACGTTCAAATCGGCGAATTCTAGGTTTCTTGGTTTTAGAGACATTAGTAAACTTCACATTAGTCAAATGGGAAACACTATTAAGATCAGAAAGTTTCTTTGATTTTATCTGTGAGTACGATTCAGAAGTAGACACCATATGTTTCTGAACCTCAGAGAGCAAGTCTTCAAACTCAACAGGATCTAACGAGTGGTGCATGTCGGATTTAATGGCATTCTCTTCCCGTTGTAGAACATTTGTTCGATGTTGGTAATGATGCGCCCATCAAATACATTCAAAGCCACATCTGGTGCCATTTCATCCATTAAAGGTAAACACAACTGCAAAACTGCAAATGCCGTATACCTGATGACGTGCAGTATATGTAACAAGCAATATGTTGGCGAAACAAAAATGGCATTGAACATACGCATGAATCTGCATAGGTCCGACTGGAAAACTCGCAAATTCAATAGGTCTCCCGTTGCCGCACATTTCAGCGAATCGGGCCACTCGTTTGACAATATCATTCTGAATTGTATAGAAGCAAATACACAGTGGTCCGACGAGCAACGCAAGTCGCGGGAGACATATTGGATAAGGCGACTGAACACCCTTGCTCCATATGGAATAAACAAAAATGACACATAATGGAGTCTTCAAAACACATACATCATATTTAAGAGGTTTGTGTTTTGGCAGATGTCAAATGTTTTCTGCGTGATTCATTGCTAAAATGAGTCTGAAGCCAGTCTATTGTAAACCACTACGAACATTCAATTAGCCTGTAACAATACGGACACGGCTCTAGGCGAATGCACGTTTTTATCGGTGAGTTACGATCAATCAATTTTGAATTATCTATTTTTAAAACTTTCCGCTGTCATGTCCAATATTGCATGTACAACCATATCTGTGTTGACAAGCCCCTGATGAAGACGAAAAGTCGAAAGCGCTAGGGCATATGTATAAAATATGTAATTAGCACTGTTTGAACAGCATATTTCTCCAATCTATATATATATATATATATATATATATATATATATATATATATATATATATATATATATATATATATATATATATATATATATATATATATATTAACTATTGCGCTTCAAAACTCAACTTTATCATCTGATTTTTAATGATATTACTATTAATGCACTCTTTCGTTTTCAAACACATTCGCATTCTCGCATTCCCGATCGACAACGTACCTCCCTATTTGCCTTGAAGAACTTCTTGTCGAACGAGAGCCCGAACTCATTCATGGTGGTCGCGATGGCCTTCTCCTCAACGTCGTTGGCAATGTCCACGAACGATTTCAGCTCCTTCTCGAAGTCGTATCGCTTGCTAAAGATACAGAGCGTTGTGATTTCTCTTAACATGTATGAGCCGTGCTCTGTGAAAAGGGATTTAATGCATATGCGTATAGTGTCGTCCCAGATTAGCCGGTGCAATCCGCACAGGCTAATCAGGGACGACACTTTCCGCCTAAACTGGATTTTTGCTAAGAAGAGACTTTCTTGAAACGAAAAATATCATAAAAGCGGAAAGTGTTGTTCCTGATTAGCCTGTGCGTACTGCACATGCATTGTGATTTCTTTAACCCATTTATGCCTAGTGGACTCTTCCATCTTTCTAAGTTGGATCAATTTATTTCCAAAATTAGGGATGTCTAGCATATTTATTTCTATATTTAGAACAATTCTTACAGAAATTCCTTTAAGCAAACAGCGTAGACCCAGATGAGACGCCGCATCATGCGGCGTCTCATCTGGGTCTACGCTGTTTGCAATGTCCTTTTTTCAGGACGCTAGGCATGAATGGGTTAAACATGTATGAGCCGCGTTCTGATACAACCGGGCTTAATGCCTCAGTGCAGAGTCGTTCCAGATTAGCCTGTGCATTCCATAGAGTCTAATCAGGGACGACACTTTCCGCTTTTATGGATTTTTTTTTTCGTTTAAGGGTTGTCTTTTCCAAACAAGGAAATGCATTTTCGGCGGAAAGTGTCGTCAATACTCACAGGCTAATCTTGAAAGACACTTCACGTACATAAATAAAGCTCCCCCGGAATTAGGCCCCTATTATGAGTTTTGGAGCTTAACGAAAGGCGGATATCAAACCACGGTAATATAAGGTTATTGGTTAAAAAATACATAATGACTCACTGCGTGAACTGAAAATATAACAATGTGTGAGGGTACGAGTTCAAAATAGAAAGTAAGCGCGAACAATCGAACGGACACACCTAGTCGCGTATTATAGAATAATTTTGTAACGTTTAAAGGGGCCTTTTCACAGATTTTGGCATATTTTGAAGTTTGTCATTAAATGCTTTATATTGATAAAAAGAGCTCCAGTAAAAAAGCAAGAACAAAATTTTAAAAAGAACCCTCAACGGGGCTTGAACCCCTAACCATTGTAGTCCTAGAATAAAAGTATACCACTTAGACCACTCGGTCATCCGTGCTCTTACATGAAAGATATATTTTATACTTAATATACGCAATCCTCTTAGTTTCACAAAATATAACGACATCAATAGAACTCTCCAAATTATTCAATCGTTTCGCGTTGCAACGCCTTATATTTTTCAGGTTTTTAAATCGTCAAAGTATGCATATAATGGCTATTTTAGAGCATGGTAAATGTTCAGCATTACTGTTTTCTAACAAATATCATAACTTAAACGAAAATGTGCGAATCTGAAACAACTTTTTATTTTTATTTTTTTGTCAATTTACCAAAACTTGAAAAGGCCCCTTTATTAAATTAGAGTGAAAAGGCCCCTTTATTTACATAGTCTCACGATGTATACTTCGTATCTAACAAAAAACAATGTAATACCCGTTCTATCAAGAGACATTTTTAATGCGCATTACACTGTACATGACACTTTTAATGATGTCTAGTTGTAACTTTGGTATGCTCTTACAATGTACACTTAAGTTGATTTTTTTTCGCACGACGGCAAAGGGGCATGGCGCAGTACATTGAAAAAGGCATTTTAACGCGCAGTTAAGGCAAAAAAGGGCAAAACGTTCCGTGAAAACCTGGGAGGAACATTAATTCGTTTCAGTGGCAGTTGTGGGAAAGACATAAAAATAAATATATAAATAAATAAATATTTGAATTACTTCAAAGTTTAGTATTCTAGTAGAATTAACACTTTGGTATGCTTGCAATTTCAGCGTCTGTCTTTACGTTGATATGCAAGCACCATCAATATTATATATGACAGCTTCTCTTGAACATTATTGGATTGTTCAAATAATTCTTAAGCAAATATTGGAGTATTCAATCGCTTGAAATATTAATTATATTCCACACTTTGAGTTATGAATTGGGACTGTAGATCGAGCGAAAGATCGATGTTGAAACATTAGACCTAGGAAATTGAGGGAACGCAAATGATTAGGTAAACATTAGAAACGAAGACTTTTGGAATGTATATTGTTTTCATTGAAGTTTTGAAGTTTTGTAAAATTATATAGTGCACGTATTCTATGTACATTCGACAAATATAACATATAATTGAGCCGTTACCTGGGGGAAAACGCTGGCTTAATGCTTGGGCGTAAAGCATCGTTCAAGATAAGTCTTTACAGTCCACATAGGCTAATCAGGGACGGCACTTTCGGCTAAGCTGGATTATCGTTAAAAAGAGACTGCCTTTAAACGAAAAATTCCATAAAAACGGAAAGTGTCGTCCTTGATTGGCCTGTGCGAACTGCACTGTCTAATCTGAAACGATACTTCATAGAAAAAATACATCATTTGAACGAAAAATTCCATTTATGCGTAAAACGTCATCCCTGACTAGCATGTGCGGACTGCACATGCTAATTTGGGATGGCACTTAACGGAAATACATTAAACCCTGTTCTCCCAGAGCGAGATTAAATGTGTCCTTAGATCTGTGATAAGAAATTTGGGCATACTGCATGTGCTAAAATTGTCGTTCCAAATTAGCCTGTGTCATCCGCACAGGCTAATCAGGGAAGACACTTTCCGCTTTTATGACAATTTTCGTTTAAATGAGGTTTCTTTTTAGCAAAAATCCAATTTAGGCAGAAAGTGTCGTCCCTGATTAGCCTGTGCGGACTGCACAGGCTAATATCGGACGACATTTGACGGAAATGCATTAAGCCCTGTTTTCCCAGAGCGAGACTAAATGTGTCCTTAGATCTGTGATAAGAAAGGGTCAATTCGAATAAAATAACAGTTTTCACGATGTAATAAATGAACTGACGCAGCATAACAACAATTACAACCTCAACGATTTGTAAACACAGTTACTTATTTTGATTTGTTTTTATTCACATGCGCTTTATTTTAGGAACATAACTATAAATATATATTTTGCGAGGTAAATATAACGACGAAATGAACGCTTTAGTTTAGGAACATATTGACTATAACTATATTTTTTTGCGAGGTAAATATAACGACGAAATGTATATTTATTAAAATACAAGTATATCTAATAAGGTGTGCCCCTGGTCTACTAAGTCCCTTTATGTAAAGAAGGTGTTAGAATAGTGTCATTTTAGCGATCTTTGGTCTATATAACTGTTCCTAATAGTGGTTAAATTAGAAACTTACGTCATGATCATCGTTATCCATTGGGTGACAATGACGACGATTCGGGCATATTTCCGAAAGAATTGTAGCGCCTGAAAAGACAAAAGCATGATTCTCGAAACAAAAGTACATACCGTTCATGAATTATCGAAGAATTTTCAAGAATTTTTTTTGAGTTTTCAACAATATAAGTATGTGTTTAATTGTTTAAAGACCCACGGTTTCTCGTTAGGGACTCGATGCGAGCAATTCAAGTCAGCTTTTGTGTGCCGCACTTGCTATACCGGTATTCTTATACAATAGTGCATTGGGGGTGGGGGTGGGGGTGGGCTAGGCAGAGAAATTAAAGGACTATTGGCATATGTTTACCATTTTCACAAGTTGTTTATTGAGCATACTGAGCATGGATAGTCTTGATGTTTAAATAGAGAATGGAGAATAATGAATGAACTCATTTTATACATGACACTTACCATCCCTGTTTGATCGAATCGCGACGGTGCGTAGTACGGAACATCCTCCTCTAGCGTAGCCGCCGCCTTGTGCCCCGCCTCGGTACGGTTCCCATTCAGTAATTTCCGAAACTTTCCGTTAATCTTCTCCACGTTCGTTTTCAGCAAGGAGAGCCGCTCCCGGCGGTCGGCGGGCAAGTTCATTTCTTCCTCTATGCGCACCCGGCTCTTCGACACCGCCAATAGCCGATCTACGTCACTGAGCGTTATTTCCGGGAACACTTCCGAGTCTGTTGTCTCATGTAGCAAGCGATCGTAGTTTGAAATGACCGACATGTCAATGCTCTGTCGCAGTCTCCTTTGTCGTCTGGTAAAAGGCTCCTGGGACTCGCTAGACGGCGCAGCCATCGACGCATTCTCTATAATGTCGTTCCCTATATCCTTGATATATTTTGAAGTTTTTATTTTCTCCAAGGCCAGAATTTTAGAATGCAAACGATCTTTCACGGAGGCTTCCCTAAGTTCCGGTAGTTCGTTCAAGAACTTCCCCTGCAAGACTGCAATCTTGAGCTGCTTCTTTCGCCATTTTCTTTCGTGGATGGCTTTTAAATTGTAATTACTGAACATATCCGGGTCTGTATAATGACCAAAATCCGATAAATCGAGACTGTGTCGTACCTCTCGCTGCTTCAGGCGCTCAATAACCTGAGCGTTGTATTGCGTCTTCATTTTCTCGACGACTCTGCGGGACTTCATCAATAGCCGCGCGGTCCGTTGAAAATCGTTGACGCCGAACGACTTTTTCGGCTGCTCATCGGCAGTGTCGCTCTGGTCGTCGCCGCTCTGATGCTCGTTCCAAATTTGAGCTACGTTTTTTACTCTGCCCCATTGCTTTTTGTGTCCTGGTGACGGTTGGTGTATCTTAGACGTCTGTCGAATGATCTGGCCATCCAGGGTAGGAATGTAGTCGACGTTGGAGACTCGTCGAGCCGGAACCACCTGTTCGCCCAGCGGGCTCGACTCTACTTGCAAAGCCATACCGGGGCCTGCACATTCAACGAATCAGAACGTCAGGACTCTGAAATAAGAATGAAAGGTCCGCGTGATATATTTCTAACCGAATATCATTACACGAAATAGTAAGACAGCCATATCAAAATCAATACTCCAAATACGTAGTTTCCATTAGTGTCTTATAGATTTTAGTTTCTAAAATTTCAAAGTAATTTTCTTTAATGTATTGATCTGTTGTAGTTATCCGAATCTTAAGTTTCCTATATCAAAGTTTTCTATTGTATTAATTTGTCTGCATTTAGGCATAATTGAGTCGCATCACGCGAACATGGGTCTTAGGCCATATGCCATATGCCGGCGTAGCTCAAGACCACATGTGTCATTGGGTCTAGAGCAACGCCCACCGAAATAAAGTCATGCGAGGTTTCGTGGTACCATACTTGGGAAGGGCAGCTCACGTACAACACTGCGCGGATGAATATGACATAAGACCCATTTTTGTATGACGCGGATCACCGTCTATAGTTTTCTTTTCGATATCTTCTACATCCATTGTTGTCAGCATTGATAAGCTTGCCACGTCGGTATTTTACAAAAACACGTCTGTATTATTTCTTCGGCGAATACGCGGGCAGCCGGAGTAAATTTGACCTAATTTGGCTCAAAATAAAATTTTCCCATGACAAATCACAGGGGCAGAAAAGGTAGTCGAAGATGACCTGTAAATGAACTCCGACTTTGCACACACGCGTTTGTCAAGAATTATATCTAAGCTTAATACACTAATCACATAATCAAATGTGTCTTAAATGTATTATTGCCCATGAACTCTGTTAGCTAAGTACCCGGTATATTACTTTTAAGTAAAACGATTTAGTATAAATATACGTGTTTAATCATGAAAGCGTGTTGTACGGTGAGGTTTATTTTACGGTCGCTTATCCCCAGACATAAGTTGGTTTTGACGTATTAATGCCAATCCGGTAATTTTTTTAATAAGCACTTAGTTACGGATAATCCCGGTGTATATTTAATAAGCTAAAATCTTATGCATGGCATCCCATAAAATCAGAACTAAATGCGAGCGAAGGTTTGATCCAGTGGAGTCCTACTTGCTCATGTGTAAGTCTTAAGACTCGGAATTAAAGAAAGACCTTGGTCTGAAATAAATTACCTAAACTTATACAAGCACAGAGTTAGTAAAAGTCTTAATGACCAAGGTTTGTTTGTTGCGATTTGCATTTTTGTTCCCACGTAACACGCATGATGGCACTCGTCATTCAAACTTGCGGGGTAGACTTCTACTAACGACGCTGCAGTTTACCGTTTGAGTAGCAAGCAGACGTATTGATGTGGCAAACGTTCCTCAACGCAGGCGCGTCAAACTTTACAATGCTTAAAACGTTCAATCGTGGGCTAAAGGGATACCTTTAACAAGTTACAAACTTGCTCTAGAATGTATATTCGTAACCTTTTAACCAGTTTGTTTCTTATGTTGCAATCAACCTTACCGCAATACGCTTTCAGTACATAATCAGTAAACAGAAGTTATTATAGAATTTCGTTTTCGTATCTAGAATGCCAATACCAAAGCAGAGTTGTCGTTCCTTGCTCTCACATACAATCTCTCACAAGATAATCCTACCAGATTTGGTAGGATTTTATTTTATTGGTTAAAGTATTATACTATTAAAAGTAGTATCATTTTCTTTTACATTTTGAAAATAGTGTATAACTTTAGGTTCATAATAAAAAAAATATTTACCTAAATTAAAAACAAGTAAAAATAACAACGGTAAAATTATTGTGTCGCGTGGCTAGGCTGTCATCACATGGTTGGTTATGAGGGCATGGGTTTGATCCATCTATGCTGGTTCCCGTCAAATCTCTGCACGTATGTTTTGTTCAGCATTAGTTTAATAACAAATGTGTATGTCCGTTATGCGTATTCACTCATTCCCGTATACATTTGTGATATTATACATGTATGTTAAATGTTTATACCACATGCGTACTACATTTTCTCTCTGTTTCATTGACCTCAAGATTTATTTTCAAGAACAATATCAATTTAATTCCATGACTATAAATTATATTTCAAATATATATGTATATAAGTGTACTCTGTTTATCATGTCAATGTTTACTGTGTTGATCGCTAAATAAGTGTAAGATATTGTACTATGTATACAAATAACTCTTATGATTTTTGTTAATAATTGTAAACTCGTGTCTTATTATTTGTTCAGCTCTTCATGTACTTGGAAGAAATAAATTTTTATAAGAAGCAGTACAAGATACCGTTATAGACGCCGGTTTGTGCATAGAATATGTGTACACAATTATCTGTATACATGCATTAACAAACTTACAGTTTATGTCTTCTAGGGCGATGACCACATCGAAGACACTGCAATCTTCGCTAAATATTTAATTCAACAAAAGTAGTATTTTATACAACCATGTTTCACCCAGATTAAAATTCGTGTTTACAATGCGTACAGCGGTTTCTAATATTACACACGTTTGTTCGACTTAAGTTCGCTTTTTAATAAAGTCTCTACTGTAAATGCTAACGTAAGCTGAATGTCAATGATTTAGTTGTTGTTCAAAACATTCACCAAAAGCACTAACCACGTTTTGGTAAAAATGTACTTAATGCATGTGCGAAATTTGTCATCCGAGATATGCCTGTGCAGTCCGCAGTGCGATATTTGTCCTAACCCTTAATGCATGTGCGATATTTGTCCTAACCCTTAATGCATGTGCGATATTTGTCATCCTAGATATGCCTGTGCAGTCCGCAGTGCGATATTTGTCCTAACCCTTAATGCATGTGCGATATTTGTCCTAACCCTTAATGCATGTGCGATATTTGTCATCCGAGATATGCCTGTGCAGTCCGCAGTGCGATATTTGTCCTAACCCTTAATGCATGTGCGATATTTGTCCTAACCCTTAATGCATGTGCGATATTTGTCATCCGAGATATGCCTGTGCAGTCCGCAAATAACGCACATGCATTAAGTCCAGTTTGACGGAACGAGGCTCAAATATTTAAGTTACATTACATTTATGTTTTTTTAAGTAAATTAGCACATAACATGTTTTCAATTGTATACAAAATTTTCCGATTTTCAATGTGTTTAAAAGATCGGCAAAACATGCAACCCCGGCATGCAACGAAAACACCTTTATGTACAGATCGGGACAAGAACTCCAATAAAATATAGAGATTTATAATTTGTACATAGCATTCATGATGAAAATATAATTTGATTGCTTAAGAGTATTTAATTTTACTGAATTCTAATATATATTGCAGAATTGACTTGCCTACAATTTGATCGAAATGTACTTCGCATAATTGTACCCATCCTATGACTTATTAAGCGCACGAACGTCGTGTGTTTATATCGTTTCAAACTCTAGTTCTATAAAATTAACAGACATTCAGGATAATATTTGTACATGGATTGGAGCTAAATACACATGCGTTTCTCAATAAAACCAGTATCAATTGCGGTGCTTTAAAAAAAATACATAATAAACAAACGAATATGTTATTAGATACATTATTTATATTATTTAAGTAAAAATGATACAAACCTTTCTAGAACGTCTCAATTATTTTCCTAAATATTCCGAGAAAAAATGCATTCGAACAACACAACTTCCGTCACGTTAAATGTAATCGAAATCTTCCTGCTTTTGGTGTAGTTAGTTATTTTAAGCTTGTTTCGCTAATGTCAGCCACTACCACAGAGCAATCTAGAAGTTTTAACTCTCAACTACGGCGACTTTTTATTGTACAATCTATTTTCAATCGTTTATTAGGATTAACATCAGTTGTAATAACCGCCTGTTTACTGCGTTGTTTTGTATTTGTCCGTTATACCTTTTATAATCCGCTTAGTCCCTAAGTAGCCTTGTTGATTATTGCGGTTGTCTTTTATTAATGACGGTAGACCGGTTGTGTAATGTTATGTTCAATGGCCAGCGATTAACAAAGATTATACAATACAGGCATTTATTCGATGTAAATTAGCTAAACCAGGTCGGTTTCTATCTCAAAGGAATACACAGGCATATTCACTCAGACTATTCAACATTTTCCGTTTGATTAATTTATGAAATAATGTTTGATTTTCAACCCAAAAATTAATGTTGTTCTTCCAAATGATGAATAAATCCGTTAAAATTTTTCGTGTCCGTAAAACGCAAAAGGCCCATATAATAACACTTTGTATACGTTCTGATTACACTGACAGACAAATTAGCTATCATTAAACGTATTCACCTGTCACTGACGGCATTAAAATGAATCCATTTTAATCCACAAATCGCGCTGCGAATTCCCTCCTCGTCGAAAGCCGTAACAAAACTGGCAATTAAGATAACTTAATTCTTAGTCCACATTTGGTCGTCAGCAGCTATATAGAGCTTCCCTCCACAATGTTTCAATGAATAAGTCAAGTGCAAAATCAATCGTGGACAATGCAAGATGACCGGAACACAGCGTTGGATGTAGTGTGATGACTCCCACGTCGCAAGTATCAAGTCCCATGTAAATTGATCTTGATCATAATTGATGGTTGTACCAACTCATTAGCTTGCATGGTAATTAACTTTAGGCACCAAAATAATTCGAAATATCAGTAACACAACCTTCAGCTGAACATTAGAAGCGTCTCTTACACGAGTGTTTATTGTTCAACAACTCGGCAATTGGTACATGCTCTTTTTTCATTTATTATATTTACTAATAATATGAGTCGTGTTCTGAGAAAACTGGGCATAATGCATGCGCGTAAAGTGTCGTCCCAGATTAGCCTGTGCAGTCCGCACAGGCTTATCAGGGACGAAACTTTCCGCCTAAATTATATTTTTGGTAAGAAGAGACTTCATTTAAACGAAAAATGTCATAAAAGCGGAAAGTGTCGTCCCTGATTAGCATGTGTGGATTGCACAGGCTAAACTGGGACCACACTTAACGCACATGCATTATGTCCAGTTTTCTCAGAACACGACTCGTTTATAACTTCATATTTCGAACATGTATACTCGAACCTATTTTGTAAGTAAGGCTGGTTGATTCCAATACTTTCATTACAATTTCAATCCATACATGTAAGATTAAAGGCAGCTTAAATGGGGTGCTTTTTAATAGCTAACAACAAAATGCGACCAATAAAACGCCATGAATGAAAAAAAATAAAAAGAGAAAGAGTCACGCGAGCTTAAACCAAATGTGAGATATATAAATAAAGGAAATCACACCAATTCAAATAGCCATATCGTAGAGAACATCAAAGAATGAAATCTCGAAAATGGCATTCACATACGAAGTCGATCCCGCCAATAGATTATCAATTAATGCCAATAGATTATCAATTAATGATAACAATATACATGATGTATTAATTTAATAGTACACCAGTCACAGACCTGTAGACCGTGACGACATACCAACATTGCATTATCCATTATTACGTAAATGAAGTTCTCTCCGCGGTTCACACAATTAACGCTTGATTGGTCATTGTCGACTCGGGTACTACTTACATGTACCCCGGGTACACTTAAGTATACTTACATGTACCCCGGGTACGGTAAATATACTAAAACGTACCCGGGAAGTTGAACGCTAAATCGGTCGTTGTCGGCCTAAAAAACAAATTATGTTCATATACATGTCAATTTTATGTTAAATGGCCTCTATATTATCCAAACTCATACTCAACAAGAGATTGCCAAGCAATATGGTCCCCTACCGGTGAAACTCCACCATTGTCCGTATATTTTTTTTATACATTTGTTGCCATAGCAACCACAATTTTTGACGTAGGAACAAAATGAATTGACGTGCATAATCTCAATATTGCCATCTGTCCATGTTTCAAGTTTCATGAAAAAGTATGAAGAACTTTTTATCGCAGGATCCAGAAAAGTGTGACGGACTGACAGAAACACAGAGCGCAAACCATAAGTCCCCTCCGGTTTCACCGGTAGGGGACAAAAAGCATGTTGATTCAGTTTTTCTTAATAGATGTTTGTTTCGTAATTACGGTGATCGGTAGCGCGTTTTACGACATCGGATTTGGGGCGAGAATAAAACTCGGGTACAGTCATATATCGACCGGGTAAGTTTGCGTATGTTTACCGTACCCGGGGTACATGTAAGTATACTTACATGTACCCGGGGTACATGTAAGTAGAACCCGAGCCGACAATGACCAATCGAGCACAATGCTCGATGAACAAATATTTGTTTTTTTAAAATGATCGTAAAGATGATTTGTATGTACAAAGTCGGTGTCTTTTGCAATATAGAACCTTGTATTAAACACGAATTGTTTATTTCAATACCAATACAGTACGTCAATTTGTTGTATGTTTGGTTTTCAACACATTATTGTTATTTGCATTTATTTGCATTGGTGATTTTCATTAACAGGTATAACACAATGCATATATAAAATGAAATATAGCTAATAACAATATGCTGGAATCTGAAAAAACAAACTTTTAATACATTTTAGAATCTATAATCCAGCACGCTGCCATGTGTTTTGTAATGGTCTCTAACCAAGCATGTAAACAGTATTGCGTCGAACGCTCGGTTCTTTGACGTGCATTGTATGGCGGTACAATCACGGTACGGGGTGTGCGCACGTTCCGGTATGTAACACCGATATATGCTGACATTGCTTATAAACATGCATACAGGGATTGTCTAAAATAAGTGGTCATTAGTTTGTTTCAAATTGAAATTATTTAAAAGTTCACGAGAATGGCCATAGAAATGGTGCATATGATCAATCACATTACAAGGTTTGTAGCTGGAGCCTGCATATCCCATAAACGAAATGTCGCAAACACGCTAAAAAATGGATCGTATGATAACACTATCGCGTTGTGTTGTTTACTAGACGCATGGGGTGATGGTCATTTCTTTGCTTGCAAACACATGGATTTGTGTTTCATTGATATTAAGAGTACATAATCTTAAATCTTTATTTTCAGTTCAATTCATATCTCTTTCCTCCTTTCTATGTTGTTTAGCTTCTAATGTTTCGCTTTCTGTTTCTTCAGTAACGAATTCCTCAATGCAATCTGGAAAATATAGAAAATACAACTAAACATCCACAAGTGCGATTACATAAATACAACGGTATATCTATTTATTTTAACATGGTATTCGCTATTGTAAAATGAACGCACAGTTGCAAAACATTCATAATGCAAACTAAGTGAAACTTTATCTTCACCATCAAGACTGAAACCTTAAAATAAAACAAGGGATATTTCACGTTCGACACCCTCTACGTCATCGTATATCAGTAAAACACAAACATGGTGGACAAGTTTCCTTTGGCGTTCATAATTGTGTTAAAGTAAATGTACATGTTATACAATGTAAAATCATTAATTTTCCTCGGCATGAACATTCGGGGGGGGGGGGGGGCATATTGTTTTTGCCATGTCTGTTTGGGGACATAGCGGTTCACAAAGCGGTTCACAAACGCATCTTGTTTAAACAATGAATGTATGATATTCAAAAAAGAGGAATTCGCCTCGGTCGTTTTCGGGTGTGTTTCTCATAAAGGTCAAATGCCGATTTTTTGTAAATATGTACATTCTAAAACGATTGGAATTATCAAAAGCAATGGCAAAAATATTAAGACACTAAAAAACGATGATCTTGTTTTCCTTAAACCGATCGGGTATTTCCGCCACATATTTTGAAGGTGACGTCATTTTAAATTTCGTTGATCGGTCAACCCACATACTGTAATCAACAATTAATGTCACCTGAACAATACATTTGGGCCGTGCTCTGTGAAAAGTGGGTTTAAAGCATATGCGTAAAGTGTCGTCCCAGATAAGCCTGTGCAGTCCGCGCAGGCTAAACAGGGACGACAATTTCCGCCAGACTGGATTTTTGATATCAAGAGACTTTCTTTAAACAGAAATTATTATACAAGCGGAAAGTGTCGTCCCTGATTAGCCTGTGCGGACTGCACAGGCTAATCTGGGACGACACTTTTCGCACATGCATTAAACCTCCTTTATACAGAGCACGGCTTATTTTTATTTTTAATAATTGTCCAGCATTTATAGAACCACAACTACTGTTTACCACGTTAATATTGTTAACTTAACGGAAAAATTTATATTACACGAGTTAAATTTTTGAACTTTTACAAATTGGACTTAAGTGCGCTTAGTTTCACCAAGTATGCGAAACATGTTTTATAATTGGCAACTAAGATATTTACATGGTGGAGAAATCGATTTAAAAGCCGGCGTAAACATACCAAATTGTTGTTTAATGTTTTGTTACGATGACACACAGCCATTAAATGCACATGATCCGGTTTTAAAATCGCTTTTGACACATGGAAGCAAAACAAACAAGAGCACCGCCTTGCGGGTGCAGACCGCTCATCTATTTTCTTTTTAAAGGTGAAGGGACTCTCATTTTCAATCACAAAGGAGGGAGGAGTGGAGTGAAGAGGGGTGTATAGTGTGGGGTTGTGGACATTTATTACATTATCTTCCAAAAAAGCGAAAAAAAAAAAAAAAAAAAAAAAAATCCGGGGGGGGGGGGGGGGGGGGGGTGGGGGGGTTGGGGGGGGGGCGATGGGGGGGGGGTTTGGGTGCGATGGTTGGACGGTATTTCAAACATAACCATTTTTAAAAAAAAAATGGGGGGGGGGTATAGTGTGAGGGTGTGGTGGTAATTTGTGAGATGATCTTAAAAAAAAAAAAAAAAAAAAAAAAAAAAAAAATTAGGGGGGGGGGGGTGGGGTGGGGGGGGGGGGTATAGTGTGAGGGTGTGGTGGTCATTTGTGAGATGATCTTAAAAAAAAAAAAAAAAAAAAAAAAAAAATAGGGGGGGGGAGGGGGGGAGGGGGGAGGGGGGGAGGGGACGGCACGGGGGATGGTTTGGGTGGAGTCTATTGTGGTATGTCAGGTAAGAGTAGTTTCATCAAAGTATCAATCAAATCTAATCATAAATAAAGAAGTTATGGCAATTTTAGCAAAATTTAATAATTTGACCTTGAGAGTCAAGGTCATTCAAAGGTCAAAGTAAAATTAAAGTTGCCAGGTACAGTAACCTCATGATAGCATGTAAGTATTTGAAGTTTGAAAGCAATAGCCTTGATACTTAAGAAGTAAAGTGGATCGAAACACAAAATTTAACCATATATTAAAAGTTACTAAGTCAAAAAAGGGCCATAATTCCGTAACAATGACAACCAGAGTTATGCAACTTGTCCTTTTACTGTACCCTTATGATAGTTTGTGAGTGTTCCAAGTATGAAAGCAATATCTATGATACTTTAGGGGTAAAGTGGACCAAAACATAAATCTTAACCAAATTTTCAATTTTCTAAGTATAAAGGGCCCATAATTCCGTTCAAATGCCAGTCAGAGTTACATAACTTTGCCTGCACGGTCCCCTTATGATAGTTCATAAATCTTGCAAGTATGAAAGCAATAGCTTTGATACTGTAGGAATAAAGTGGACCTAAACACAAAACTTAATCAAATTTTCAATTTTCTAAGTATAAAAAGGGCACATAATTCTGTCAAAATGCCAGTCAGAGTTACATTACTTTGCCTGCACAGTCCCCTTATGATAGTTAGTAAGTGTTGCAAGTATGAAAGCAATAGCTTTAATGCTTAAGGAATAAAATGGACCTAAACACAAAACTTAACCAAAATTGTCAATTTTCTAAGTATAAAAAGGGCACATAATTCTGTCAAAATGCATGCCAGAGTTATCTAAATTTGCCTGCCCAGTCCCCTCATGATAGTAAGTAAGTGTACCAAGTTTGAATGCAATAGCATTGATACTTACTGAGAAAAGTGGAACTAAACGCAAAACTTAACCAAAATTTTCAATTTTTTAAGTATAAAAAGGGCACATAATTCTGTCAAAATGCACGCCAGAGTTATCTAACTTTGCCTGCCCAGTCCCCTCATGATAGTAAGTAAGTGTACCAAGTTTGAATGCAATAGCATTGATACTTTCTGAGAAAAGTGGACCTAAACGCAAAACTTAACCGGACGCCGACGCCAACGCCAACGCCAACGCCAACGCCAACGCCGACGCCGAGGTGATGACAATAGCTCATAATTTTTTTTCAAAAAATAGATGAGCTAAAAATATGACACGGCTTAATTGAATGCCATAGCATTTTGAAGTTGATTAAGAATGCCATAGGCTGATGTTGCTATGCGTTTAGCAGTCAAAACAACAGGAGCGTCGCTCTGTGAAACCCGGACTTGAAGCATGTGCGTAAAGTGTCGTCCCATATTAGCCTGGACAGTCCGCACAGGCTAATCAGGGACGACACTTTCCGCCTAAATTGGATTTTTGCAAAGACGAGCCTACCTTTCTTCGAAAAATACAATAAAATCGGAAAGTATCGTCCCTGATAAGCCAGTTCGGACTGCATATGCTTATCCGGGGCGACACTTTACGTACGTGCATTTAGCCCGATTTTCCCACAGCGGGGCTCATAAATATCATCGCCTAAAAGCCGGTTTTCTGTCAGAATATTTATTAGTTGTTACAACGTCCCACTAAAAGGTATGTGACCATGTAAAAAAGCATTTATAAATAAAACATTTCAACTAAAATGAAAGTTAAGTTCAGTGCAAAAATGTAGCTTATGATCATTTATTTAATGAGATAAAATCTGGACTATCTGATCTGAAATCATTATATAGAATGGATTAATTTTGTAATATTTATACATTTAAAACAGAATACTAGGTTTTAGACGTGTACATAATATATATATATATATATATATATATATATATATATATATATATATATATATATATATATATATATATATATATATAATATCAGTACACAAAACTAACACGAAATGCTTAGACAAACACCAATATTGTTTGAAACTTAAATTGTAATGTTTCAACCCTGCATCAAATGTGTGTATCACCAGACAAAATAAACAGTACTACAGAATTGTGACAAACACATGTATTTATTAATGACAAAATATGTCCATTTCAGCATACTGGTAAATCTAATTAAAAAAATGGACAGTTGAAACACAGCAACAAGATTATTTCAGGAAAAAAGTTTAAGGCTATAAAATATACATACTGCAGTTTGAGCAAAACAATTTAACGCATTTGCAACATTTATGCTTCAATACACCTAGAGTTTAAAATCAGAAAATCGGAATATCAACAGTTCTTGAAACGGTTTTGACACAAGAAAAACCAAATGAAATTAATCATATAATTTAATTATTTTGGTATATACTTAATAACTGTAATGAAGTCGTTCTATGTAGATAGCTGGAATTTGTTTGCTGTGAGTGTGATTGATGATATGTGCAAACATATATTTAACATGCCATTGTTCTTTGTGGTTAAAAATATTCTCCATGTGATATGCCTGAAGTGATGTGGTCTACTACTACCAGTACTATATAAATTGTGCTTTTATGTATAAAACAAATTATTTTTTTGTAATTTGAAAAAAAACATGGTCATTATTTACCATTTCAAAAATTGTTGCCTGTGATGATTTAATTTAAAGAAGAGCACAGCATAACGGGTGCCACGCTCGGCTGCGTTGCAGTTTTGAATAAATGAAAAGTTGTTTTTTGTGTGTGTTTTTTTTAAGAGGTCACAGTGACCTTGACCTTTGACCTAGTGACCCTAGCGGGTGTGGCATGTAGAACTCATTAAGGTGCAGCTACATATGAAGTTTCAAAGTTGTAGGTTGAAGCACTTTGATATTAGAGCCAATGTTCAAAACCTTAACCAAGTTTTAGCACGATGTTGACGGCAGACGAAGAGCTGGCTATGTCAATACCTTGGGTTTTCTCCAAAAATAGCCGAGCTAAAAAAAAGATCATATAATTATTTGATGACCTGTTTTTGTGAGCCAACAACCTAAAACTGGTCGGCTGACAGAAATGTTGGTCCAGCGTGAGCCCTACCAGGCCCTACTCATCAACAAGAGAGAGGACCCAACTCACCTGCTTATCTCTGAAGGAGCGTTTGTTCTTCTTGTTCATGACCTTGTGCTTGATCATGGTGTAGTTTTTCTTGCGGGCCTTATCCTTATTGGTGGTGCTAGCGTGGGGGTTCATCTTCTGTGGCCCGTGGGTGTACTTGGGTCGGTCTTCCCTGCCCGCCTGTGAGAAACAGCTAACACAGCATGAGACATGATGACAATCTGGGCCAACTTATGACTCAAAATATTGTCATCAGTTTACTTTACCTAATGCAGTGTTCTCCGGAAGCCAGCAATTTCACCGGTTACTAACAATCTTTGCGCCTGCTACTTTTCCCTTTATCATTAAAAAAACATGGGAAAATCGCCTGTTTTAGTTCTTAGTCAATGGCTACTTTAAAAATATAACTGGCTACTCAAATTTTATTGGAGAACACTGCCTAATGCAGCTGAAATTTCTTTCATTTTGGTTATTTAGTTTGACCTTTTGACAACTCAGTATAACCTTGACCTTTGAGACCTGGATCTTATTGAGGATAAGCCGTCTCAGACCTTGAGCATTTGCAATAATTTAATTTTAAAGTTGAATTACAAAAATAATAATAATTATTATAATTATTATTATAACGGATTTATATAGCGCCCTTTTCATGCAAGAGTGCACGTTCAAAGGCGCTTTACATAAGAACATTTGACAAACCAGAGACAAAACAGAGACAGAGACAAGGGTAACGTCAGGATACCATTACCACGAGTCCACAAACCCCCAAAGGAATAATGATGCTTCCTTTAAAAGGGTAAATTCAAGTTCATGCTGATTGAGACAAAAGTAACGTCAGGATACAATTACCACGAGTCCACAAACCCTCACAGGAATAATTATGCTTCCTTTTAATGGGGCCATGCTCTGTGAAAAAGTGGTTTAATGCATGTGCATAAAGTTTTGTCCCAGATTAGCCAGGCTAATCAGGGAGGACACTTTCCGCCTTAAATAGATATTTGCTAAGAAGAGACTTTCTTGAAACAAAAAATATAATTAAAGCTAAAAGTGTCGTCCCTGATAAGCCTGTGCATACTGCACAGGCTTATCTGGGACCACACTTGACACACATGCATTATGCCCCTTTTATACAGGACACGGCCCAATGTAGAAGCTACAAAAACTCACCATTACTGTGGCCAGCCTAGAGTCTTTATCATGGGCCTTCTTCTTGTGAACATTCTCTATCATAGACAGCTGCAGTAACTCTCCTCTGAAGACAGTTTGATGAAACATTGAATGAGACCTGTTCTGAGAAAACTGGGCTTAATGCATGTGCGTAAAGTGTCCCAGATAAGTCTGTGCAGTCCCCTTAGGCTTATCAGGAACAACACTTTTTGCTTATATCAAATATTTTGTTTAAATGAAATGTCTTCAAAACCAAAATCCAGTCCAGGCAGAAAGTTTTGTCCCTGATTAACGATTTATGGACTGCATGCATTAAGCCCAGTTACCCCAAACGAGGCTGAAATACTTGTTTATTTGGATTTTTTCCATTTTGAGCAGTTTTTCAGAAACACATGGAGGTCAGTTAGCCTACTCACGTATTTCAAGGGCAAGCTTGATTTACCAAACGACAAATACCTAGAGATTGCAACAGAACTTACCAGGACTCACCTTTGCCAATGAATAAACACTTCAACTCCAGGGAAAAAAAACTTTTTGCCAGCATTCCAATTTACTAAAATGTTTACTCCATTAAAAAAAACCTAGAAATGTGTTAAAGACACTGGCGCCCAACAACACCTGTCTGTACACAGACTAATCCACTATGTATTCCACAGTGGAAGAAAGACGAGACCATATCAGCCAAAACTAGTTGCAGTCAAAATTCCTTCCTTTATCTACAAATGAAGAACATTCAGCTATGAAAGTTGACCTTGAAGGATGACCTTGACATTTCACCTTTCAAAATGTGCAGCTCCATGAGATATGCATGCATGCCAAATATCAAGTTGCTGTCTTCAATATTGCAAAATTTGACCTTTGACCTTAACCTTTGACCTTGAAGGATGACCTTGACCTTTCACCACTCAAAAAGTGCAGCTCCATGAGATAAGCATGAATGCCAAATATCAAGTTGCTATCTTCAATATTGCTTAATTTGACCTTTGACCTTGACCAATGACCTTGACCTTTCACCACTCAAAATGTGCAGCTCCATGAGATGCAAATGCATGCCAAATATGAAGTTGCTATCTTCAATATTGAAAAAGTTATGGCCAATGTTAAAGTTTTCGGACGGACAGACGCCATATATTTGACATTTGACCTTGAAGCATGACCTTCACCTTCACCTTTCACCACTCAAAATGTTCACCTCCATGAGATACACAGGCATGCCAAATATCAAGTTGCTATCTTCAATATTGAAAAAGTTATGGCCAATGTTAAAGTTTTCGAACAGACATTTGACCTTGAAGGATGACCTTGACCTTCACCTTTCACCACTAAAAATGTGCAGCTCCGTGAGATGCACATGCATGCAAAATATCACGTTGCTATCTTCAATATTGAAAAAGTTATGGGCAATGTTAAAGTTTTCGGACGGACAGACGCCATATATTTGACATTTGACCTTGAAGGATGACCTTGAACTTCACTTTTTACCACTAAAAATGTTCAGCTCCATGAGATACACATGCATGCCAAATATCAAGTTGCTACCTTCAATATTGAAAAAGTTATGACCGTAAAGTTTTCGGACGGACGGACTGACATACTGACTGACGGACAGTTCAACTGCTATATGCCACCCTACCGGGGGCATAAAAACAGACCAAGAGCCTGAATTCTGCAAAATCCCCAGGCAACCATAATTTCGTTCTTGATAACCTACAGATTTAAGTATGAAACTGTCAAAGCTTCAGTGAGATTCATTCAGCAACTAAAGGGTAATTGAAAACACAAAATTTTGGGAATATATAATTCAATAAAGGAAAAACAGACTAAGTTCCCGACCTGTCCTGTTCCTCCTCCTCCAGCTCCCTCTTCCTCTTCTTATTGTTGAGCCCCTCGGCGCTCATTCCCTCGGTCTGGCGCACTGCCTGGATCTGCTGCACCTTACGGAACTCCTCCTGAGTGAGGATGCGAGATGTGGACACCTGCTGGGCCTTCAGTACCTGCTCCTCTCGTGTGGCCGGCACCTGGGAGTCATCCACCTGAAGAAACAATGTGGAGTGTAACCATTTTACAATGAGGAGTGTAACCACGTAACAATGTGGTACTTAACCATGAAACAAGGTGGAATATAACCGCTATAGTGGCAGTATTCTCTCTTGTCAACTATTACAGAATGTCATAACATGAATAGTACAAATTGTTGCTGTATTTTTAACATAAGGTTATCAACATGAAAGGAAGTTAGGTTCCATTGTTAAGAAGTTTTTTGGAAGTTTTAAACAATTTTGAGTACGCTGTCTTCACACAAACTTTGTTTCCCTCCTCATCTGATGAATGATGCACGTCTATCCACTCCCCCTCACTCCCCTCCTCCTCCTCACTACACGACTCCCAGGCCTCCTGTTCCTCCTCCTCCTCCTCAATATCCTCCGTTGCCTTCAGGACCTCAGCACCTACATAGGACTAGTCTGGTTAGTACAGTACATTTGAGTCACCCTTTGGAAAAATGAGGTTTAAAGCATGTGCAGAAAGTGTTGTCCCATATTTGCCTGTGCAGTATTCACAGGCAAAGAGGAGTTGATAAAACAAGCTTTGCCACTTGTGAATTAGTTCAATGCTTATGCATACATGCCAAAAGTTTTCAGGTCCAAATCGGGATTTTCCATTAAAAATGTTCGGACATTTGACAAAAAGCAGGACACCTAAAGCGATCAATCATGCCACCTTTACTGAAGTCAGTTATCGGTATACTACTTACAAAACCTCATAATTTCTGGCAAATATTGACAAGAATTTTATGAACACAGACGTTCTCCTTTTCCGAAAGTAAACACACATGTGCACTATGCGGATGAATTCATAACATGAAATGTGGGGCATGCCTCTATTTGACATCAATTTGGGAAAGAGACATGTGTGATCGTTCAACACGATGTGTGCTCATTGAGCACTGTTTTTATTAAACCAATCATTGATTAACTCTAAATTTAGATTGATGCAAAATGTACAAATTATTTTCTGAAAATCAGTCAAAAATGAAAGTTAATTTATGTGAAACATTCATGTGTATCGGTCAGCAATCAATTTGTTTGATACCGGGTATTCCCAATCGGTGTTTTGTTAGTCTCATGTGGTATAATACACAGAATACCACATAATAGTATCTTTGGACTTGATTTGGGCCATTAAATACTAGCAGTCTGCTTTAAATTCACTACAATGCATCGTGCACTAGCAATTAGCGACCCCAATCATAAAAACACCATGGTAAGAATCCCCGATAAAATCTATATTGTTGATAGATCGATGATAAGGCGTCAAAAACAACAATGGATCACTGGACTAGTAGATATGGTTTGTTTATAGGGGGTAATAAAGGGATAAGCGATGGTAATATAAGCCAGACGGAGCTTGAATAGCGAATTTTATTGTGAATTTATAGAACTAAATGTTGTTTTTAATGAATGTCGGGACAAATTGTGTCACATTGAGACACCGGGACAAACACACCAAAAGCAGGACTGTCCCGCCAAGATCTGGATGTCTGGCATGTATGTAAATATGCCTCTTATTATTTGGGGGCATAAAAAGCTTTGTCAATACCAACCCAGTACTCCTACATTTGTGAATTTCCTCAAATTCCTTATCTTACAGATTAGAGTTTGTGAAATATTACCAATAGATCTTGCCAGAAGTTGCCAAAGTCAAACTCAGGGTAAACTGGGCTTAATGCACGTTTTAAAAAGTCTCTCCTAAAAGAAAATTGAGTTTAAGCAGAAAGCGTTGTACCTGATTAGACTGTGCGGACTGCACAGGCTAATCTGGAATGACACTTTACACTTAAACTGAATTTTTTCTAAGAAGAGACTTCCTTTAAACAAAAATATCATAAAAGCGGAAAATGTCGTCCCTGATTAGCCTGTGCAAACTGCACAGCTTATCTGGGTAGACACTTAACGCACATGCATTAAGCCCAGTTGTCCCACAAGGACGCACAAATTTTACCCATACCTGGTATATATGAGTGTGTGTCCCTCTCCCCATACTGTAACACTTTGAGATCTTTGGCTGCTTCTGTTGGTTTTCCCTGAAATGTAAGTGAGAACAGTTCCAACCATTACAAGAAAATCATACATAGGCACTCTCAATCTAAACAAGAGGCCCATGAGGGCCTGAATCGCTCTACTGGCTGGAATCAATAAGGCTCAAGCCCTTGATAGTATGAACAATCTGAGTAAGTTTTAAATAAACAGACCCAAAATGGGAAATTTATCGCATAAACGAGAAAACGTAAAATTTAAACTTCAAATGGCTCCTTTTCAACAATAAGTTGGACAAATTTTCTTCACTCTCAATGGGGTTCTGGCCCTTGATGATATAAAACATCCGTTGAAATTTCAAAGGATAGAACTTTATATGTAAACAAACAAGAAATGTGTTTGTCGGAAACACTATGTCCCCTTCTGCGACCCTTTGATTTTTTTTTTACCTATGACCTTGAGCTTTCACCACTCAAAATGTGCAGCTCCATGAGATACACATGCATGCCAAATATGAAGTTGCTATCTTCAATATTGCAAAAGTTATGGCAAAATGTTAAGGGTTTTCATTTTTTGCTCAAATTCAAGGGGAGATAATTCTGGACTGATAACTCCGATATTTTCAAAAGGGTTTGACTCATCATTCAGATAAAGACACTGTGCAAGTTGGGAAATGACTGGATGAAAACCGTGGACTTTATTGCGTAAACAAGCCTTATTTCACAATTTTCTCAAATTCAAGGGGAGATAATTCTGGACTTTTACTCTGATGTAACCCATTTTAAATAGGGTTCGAATCCTCATTAATATAAAGACACTGAACAAGTTTGAAAAGAATCGGATGAAGACTGTGGACTTTATCGCGTAAACAAGAAAAAGTCTAACAGACGCACGTAAACCACGCCATGACATTAGCTCTTCAGGCCTTTGGCCAGTAGAGCTAAACATGGGGGCCAAGATGGCCCTAGTTCGCTCACCTGAGAGGAGTCGGTTCATTCAATCTTTACCAAATGTCAAACTTGACCTAGATATTGTCCAGACAAACATCCTGGTCAAGTTTCATCATTATATCATCTGCGAGTCATGATCAATGTACCTATGAAGTTTCATGATCCTAGGCGTAAGCATTCTTGAGTTATCATCCGGAAACCATTTTTCTAAGTTGAGTCACCGTGACCTTGACATCCATTGTGTGAATACGTTTTTTTGGCACTGTGACCTTGACCTTTGAACTAGTGACCTCATAATCAATAGAGGTCATCTGCGAGTCATGATCAATATACCTATGAAGTTTCATGAACCTAGGCATAAGCGTTCTTGAATTATCATCCAGAAACCATTTTACTATTTCAGGTCACAGTGACCTTGACCTTTGACCTAGTGACCTGAAAATCAATAGGGGTCATCTGCGAGTCATGATCATTGTACCTATGAAGTTTCATGATCCTAGGCATAAGCGTTCTTGAGTTATCATCCAGAAACCATTTTACTATTTCAGGTCACCGTGACCTTGACCTTTGACCTAGTGACCTGAAAATCAATAGGGGTCATCTTCGAGTCATGATCAATACTTATGAAGTTTCATGATCCTAGGCATAAGCATTCATGAGTTATCATCTGGAAACCATTTTACTATTCGGGTCACTGTGACCTTGACCTTTGACCTAGTGACCTGAAAATCAATAGGGGTCATCTACAAGTCATGATCAATGTACCTATGAAGTTTCATGATCCTAGGCCTAAGCGTTCTTGAGTTATCATCCAGAAACCATTTTACTATTTCAGGTCACCGTGACCTTGACCTTTGACCTAGTGACCTGAAAATCAATAGGGGTCATCTGCGAGTCATGATCATTGCACCTATGAAGTTTCATGATCCTAGGCATAAGCGTTCTTGAGTTATCTTCCAGAAACCATTTTACTATTTCAGGTCACCGTGACCTTGACCTTTGACCTAGTGACCTTAAAATCAATAGGGGTCATCTTCGAGTCATGATCAATGTACCTATGAAGTTTCATGATCCTAGGCATAAGCGTTCATGAGTTATCATCTGAAAACCATTTTATTATTTGGGTCACTGTGACCTTGACCTTTGACCTAGTGACCTGAAAATCAATAGGGGTCATCTACGAGTCATGATCAATGTACCTATGAAGTTTCATGATCCTAGGCCTAAGCGTTCTTGAGTTATCATCCGGAAACCATTTTACTATTTCAGGTCATCGTGACCTTGACCTTTGACCTAGTGACCTGAAAATCAATAGGGGTCATCTACGAGTTATGATCAATGTACCTATGAAGTTACATGATCCTAGGCCTAAGCGTTCTTGAGTTATCATCCGGAAACCATTTAACTATTTCGGGTCATCGTGACCTTGACCTTTGACCTAGTGACCTATAAATCAATAGGAGTTATCTGCAAGTCATGATCAATGTATCTATGAAGTTTCATGATCCTAGGCATAAGCGTTCTTGAGTTATCATCCGGAAGCCGTTTTACTGCTTTGGGTCACTGTGACCTTGACCTTTGACCTAGTAACCTGAAAATCAATATGGGTCATCTGCGAGTTATGATCAATGTATCTATGAAGTTTCATGATCCTAGGCATAAGTTATCTTGAGTTATCATCCGGAAACCATTTTACTATTTCGGGTCATCATGACCTTGACCTTTGACCTAGTGACCTGAAAATCAATAGGAGTCATATGCGAGTCATGATCAATGTACCTATTAAGTTTCATGATCCTTGGCATAAGCGCTCTTGAGTTATCATCCGGAAACCATCTGGTGGACGGATGGACCGACATGAGCAAAACAATATACCCCCTCTTCTTCGAAAGGGGGGGGGGGGGGAGGGGGCATAATGAGAAAACTGCCCCCCTCCCAGCAGCCATGTTATTCAACTGACCGGAACCATTTTTGAACTCAACTCTCATATCAAAGAAACATATGTTCTGAGCAAATTTCATGAAAATTGGGCCAAAAATGTGACTTCTACTGTGTTCACATGTTTTCACTATATACATATAGAGAAAAATGCCCGCCCACTGGCGGCCATGTTTTTTCACCGATTCCGACCATTTTCAAACTTGTCCGAGATATCAATAAAACCAATGTTTTGACCAACTTTCATGATGATTGGGGAAAAATTGTGACTTCTAGAGTGTTTACAAGGTTTCTCTATAGCCAAATAGGGAAAACTGCCACTATATACATATAGAGAAAAATGCCCGCCCACTGGCGGCCATGTTTTTCACCAATCTCGACCATTTTCGAACTTGTCTGAGACATCAATAGAACCAATGTTTCGACCAACTTTCATGATAATTGGGCTAAAATTGTGACTTCTAGAGTGTTTACAAGGTTTCTCAATAGCCAAATAAGGAAAACTGCCCCGCCCACTGGCGGCCATTTTTTTTCGAAGGATCGGTACCACTTTTGAACCTAACCAAGATATCATTAAAACAAACATTTTGACAAAGTAACATGGAGATTGGGCATGAAATGTGACTTCTACAGTGTTTACAAGGTTTTTCTTTTTTTTGACCTAGTGACCTAGTTTTTGACCTGGCACAACCCAGTTTCGCACTCGGCCGAGATTTCATTGGGACAAAGCTTCTGACCAAGTTTCATTAAGATGGGACAAGAAAAGTGGCCTCTAGAGTGTTTACGAGCAAATGTTAACAGACAGACGGACATACGACGGACAAAAACCGGTCACAAAAGCTCACCTGAGCAATCAGGTGAGCTAAAAACTAAAAATTATCGGTAGTAGAACAGCGTGTCTTTTGGATAAACTACAACCTTAACATTGAAACTTCATAATTATGTATTTATACCATTTTTATCTAACTATTTCTTAATTTAATAACATCAACACAACAGATAGCATGATGTGAATACATGTTCACTTGAACAAGGGACAAAATTGTCACAAAACCAGGTTTTTAATGTGAAAAAAAAAGTCTGATAAAGGGAGACAACTCAAACTGAACTGATTGTTTATAATTAACCACCTTTGTTTCAAAATAAATCTATTTTTAGTCGTGGGGACCATGACCTTGGAGATATTGACGTAATTCTTTCGTGTGACACACTGTCCCAGGATGGTGAACAAATGTGCCAAATGATTTTAAAATCTCACAATGAATGACATAGTTATCGCCCGGACAAGCTCATTTATGGCCATTTGTGACCTTTGAACTCAAAGTGTGAACTTGACCTTGGAGATATTGACATAATTCTTTCGTGTGACACACTGTCTAATGATGATGAACAAATGTGCCAAATGATTTTAAAATCTCACAATGAACGACAAAGTTATGGCCCGGACAAGCTTGTTCTGCCCGCCCGCCCACCAGCCTGCCAATCTAATAACCAGTTTTTTCCTTTGCAAAACCTGGTTTAAAATGTTCAGGATTACGGACATTAACAAAGAAAGGTGATGCTTCACAAATTTATTCAAAGGTACAAATCCTTAATGACACAAGATTCTGTCACATATTGTAAGATTCTGTCACCCGGCAACCCAAGAAACTGTCCATGAATATGCAGAAACTGTCCACCCAGAAGAAAAGTGAAAATTGCTATGTGCAAACAGTATAAATCCAGAACAGCCTGCGAGTAACTCGCAGTCTGTTCAGGTTTTATGTTGTTTGCTGCTCATCAGTATTTAAGGATTGGAAATCAAGCCCTAAAAACTTGAATCTAATAAGAAAGGTCTTAAATTTAATATAACTTTCTAAGGGACTACAGATGCGTAAAAATAGGTAACTTAGTCGTAAAGAGTTAAAACATACACTTGTTATAACAATGGCTAACTAGACATGTGATCCTACGTATACTCATACCTTGTCTTTCTTGCACAGGCTAGCCAGACATGTGATCCTACCCTACATATACTCATACCTTGTCTTTCTTGCACAGGCAAGCCAGACATGTGATCCTACATATACTCAAACCTTGTCTTTCTTGCGCAGGCTAGCCAGACATGTGATCCTACATATACTCATACCTTGTCTTTCTTGCGCAGGCTAACCAGACATGTGATCCTACATATACTCATATCTTGTCTTTCTTGCGCAGGCTAACCAGACATGTGATCTTACATATACTCATACCTTGTATTTCTTGTGCTGGCTAACCAGACATGTGATCATACGTATACTCATACCTTGTCTTTCTTGCACAGGCTAGCCAGACATGTGATCCTACATATACTCATACCTTGTCTTTCTTGCACAGGCTAACCAGACATGTGATCCCACGTATACTCATACCTTGTCAATCTTGCGCAGGCTAGCCAGACATGTGATCCTATGTTTACTCAAAACTTGTCTTTCTTGCGCAGGCTAGCCAGACATGTGATCCTACATATACTCATAACTTGTCTTTCTTGCACAGGCTAACGAGACATGTAATCTTACATATACTCATACCTTGTCTTTCTTGCGCAGGCTTACCAGACATGTGATCCCACATATACTCATACCTTGTCTTTCTTGCACAGGCTAGCCAGACATGTGATCCTACATATACTCATACCTTGTCTTTCTTGCACAGGCTAACCAGACATGTGATCCCACGTATACTCATACCTTGTCTTTCTTGCACAGGCTAGCCAGACATGTGATCCTACATATACTCAAACCTTGTCTTTCTTGTGCAGGCTAGCCAGAAATGTGATCCCACGTATACTCATACCTTGTCAATCTTGCGCAGGCTAGCCAGACATGTGATCCTATGTATACTCAAAACTTGTCTTTCTTGCGAAGGCTAGCCCGACATGTGATCCTACATATACTCATACCTTGTCTTTCTTACACAGGCTAGCCAGACATGTGATCCCATGTATACTCATACCTTGTCAATCTTGCGCAGGCTAGCCAGACATGTGATCCTATGTATACTCAAAACTTGTCTTTCTTGCGCAGGCTAGCCAGACATGTGATCCTACATATACTCATAACTTGTCTTTCTTGCGCAGGCTAACCAGACATGTGATCCTACATATACTCATAACTTGTCTTTCTTGCGCAGGCTAGCCAGACATGTGATCTTACATATGCTCAAACCTTGTCTTTCTTGTGCTGGCTAGCCAGACATGTGATTCTACATATACTCAAAACTTGTCCTTCTTGCACAGGCTAACCAGACATGTGATCCTACATATACTCAAACCTTGTCTTCCTTGCGAAGGCTTACCAAACATGTTCCCACGTTTACTCATACCTTGTCTTTCTTGCGCAGGCTAACCAGACATGTGATCCTACGTATACTCAAACCTTGTCTTTCTTGCGCAGGCTTACCAGACATGTGATCCTACATATACTCATACCTTGTCTTTCTTGCGCAGGCTAACCAGACATGTGATCCTACATATACTCATACCTTGTCTTTCTTGTGCAGGCTTACCAGACATGTGATCCTACATATACTCATAACTTGTCTTTCTTGCGCAGGCTAACCAGACATGTGATCCTACATATACTCATACCTTGTCTTTCTTGCACAGGCTAGCCAGACATGTGATCCCACGTATACTCATACCTTGTCAATCTTGATCAGGCTAGTCAGACATGTGATCATATGTATACTCAAAACTTGTCTTTCTTGCGCAGGCTAGCCAGACATGTGATCCTACATATACTCATACCTTGTCTTTCTTGCGCAGGCTAACCAGACATGTGATCCTACATATACTCAAACCTTGTCTTTCTTGCGCAGGCTAGCCAGACATGTGATCTTACATATACTCAAAACTTGTCTTTCTTGCACAGGCTAACCAGACATGTGATCCTACATATACTCAAAACTTGTCTTTCTTGCACAGGCTAACCAGACATGTGATCCTACATATACTCATACCTTGTCTTTCTTGTGCTGGCTAACCAGACATGTGATCATACGTATACTCATACCTTGTCTTTCTTGCACAGGCTAGCCAGACATGTGATCCTACATATACTCATACCTTGTCTTTCTTGCACAGGCTAACCAGACATGTGATCCCACGTATACTCATACCTTGTCAATCTTGCGCAGGCTAGCCAGACATGTGATACTATGTTTACTCAAAACTTGTCTTTCTTGCGCAGGCTAGCCAGACATGTGATCCTACATATACTCATAACTTGTCTTTCTTGCACAGGCTAACCAGACATGTGATCTTACATATACTCATACCTTGTCTTTCTTGCGCAGGCTTACCAGACATGTGATCCTACATATACTCATACCTTGTCTTTCTTGCACAGGCTAGCCAGACATGTGATCCTACATATACTCATACCTTGTCTTTCTTGCGCAGGCTAGTCAGACATGTGATCCTATGTATACTCAAAACTTGTCTTTCTTGCGCAGGCTAGCCAGACATGTGATCCTACATATACTCATAGCGTGTCTTTCTTGCGCAGGCTAACCAGACATGTGATCCTACATATACTCATAACTTGTCTTTCTTGCGCAGGCTAGCCAGACATGTGATCTTACATACACTCAAACCTTGTCTTTCTTGTGCTGGCTAGCCAGACATGTGATCCTACATATACTCAAAACTTGTCTTTCTTGCACAGGCTAACCAGACATGTGATCCTACATATACTCAAACCTTGTCTTCCTTGCGAAGGCTTACCAAATATGTTCCCACGTTACTCATACCTTGTCTTTCTTGTGCAGGCTAATCAGACATGTGATCCTACGAATACTCATACCTTGTCTTTCTTGCGCAGGCTAACCAGATATGTGATCATACGTAAACTCATACCTTATCTTTCTTGCGCAGCCTTACCAGACAAGTGATCCTACGAGTACTCATACCTTGTCCTTTTTGCGCAGCAGGTCTGGATTTGTCTTCCTGTAGAGCTGGATCAGCGACCGTGCAGCCATCATCACCGCTGTATATACATACAGTCAACACCATCAACCACTATCACAGCTAACATTTAACATGATATGAGCCGCTCTCTGGGTACAATGGGCTTAATGCATGTGCATAAAGAGTTGTCCCAGATTAGACTGAGAAGCCTTCAAGTGCTAATCAGGGACTACACTTTCTGCTTTTATTGTATTTTTCACAAAGGGAAGTCTCAATTTAGCAAAAATCCAGTTTGGGCAGAAAGTGTTGTCTCTGATTAGCTGGTGCCAAATTCACAGGCTAATCTGGGACAACACGTTACGCACATGCATTACACAAGGTTTACCCTGAGGGAGGCTCCAATACATATGTCATAAATACTATAGGCTCTGGCGAACTAATTATTAAAATATCACACTCAGGTATTCAGGAAGTACTATCCATAGTCATTAAAATGTCTTCTTTCTTCAGATTGTTCATCTTTTGGTGAAAAACTAAACTTTTAACTTTTTTGTTTGTGTTAGAGATAATTCTGGATATGGCTCTAGCATTTCCATGACAAACAATAAGCATTCATTGTAAAAGTTAGAAAAAGTAAGCTTGGTGGATGGATTTATTTGAAGCTGTATTGATATATTTTTTCACGTATAAAAAGGCAACAATTATTTTCAATGAATAAATAAGTTAGTATTATTGGTAAACATGAAACACATTTACAAATATATCAAATATAAGACAATAAGATGCTCTCCTACATTTATCCTTGTGTGTCTTGTACTCTGAGAAGTCATGTAAGGCATCCTCTGATATGGCGAGAGGGCATCGGAAACAGATCTCACGTACTGCATTCAGCCTGTACACAAGAAACAGATCTCACGTACTGCATTCAGCCTGTACACAAGAAACAGATCTCACATACTGCATTCAGCCTGTACACAAGAAAATTGTATGGGCCTCTTTGTGTGAAAACTGGGCCTAATGAATGTGCGTAAAGTGTTGTCCCAAATAAGCTTGTGCAGTCCGTACAGGCTATTCAGGGAAAACACTTTTATGTAATTGATTGTTTGAAGCAAGTCTATACTTATGGAAAATCCAGTTTAAGCGGAAGTGAAGTCCCTGATAAACCTGTTTGGACTGCACAGGCTAGTTTGGGACGCCACTTTACACACTTGCATTTAGCACATTTATCCCAGAACAAGGCTCAAATATGCTACACCACTTATCATTATGACAGCTATAAATACCATAACAGAAAAAATACCTTCAGATAAAACAAGAGATGTGTTTTTCAGAAACACTATACCCCCTATTGTGCCGCTTTGAAATAAAATGTCAATATATCATTTGGCAGGTTAAGAAATTATCTCCCTTAAAAAGCTTATTACTTCCCTTTGATTGTATTTTTTAACTTTGACCTTGAAGGATGACCTTGACCTTTCACCACTCTAAATGTGCAGCTCCATGAGATACACATGCATGCAAATTATTAAGTTGCTTTCTTCAATATTGTTAAAGTTATGGCCAATGTTAAAGTTTTCGGACAGACTGACAGACGGACGGACAGACAGTTCAAATGCAATATGCCACCCTACCGGGGGCATAAAAAGTATAAAAGACTAATTTTAATGTGAGGAAAAAAAACTACAAAAAAGTTCATCGAACAAATACCTTCAAAAAATGTAACAGAAGAATATATCTTGCTCTTCTTTAATCCTTCATCCTTAATGAGTCTCACACTGGGAAAACTGGACTAAATGCATGTGTGTACAAAATTGTCAAAATCGGAGAGGACACTTTCCACCTTAACTGGATTTTTCATTAAGAAGATACTTTGTCTAAACTAAAATACCATACAAGTGTCGTTCCAGAATAGCCTGTGCAGACTGCAAAGGCTAGTCTTTGACAACACTTCATGTACATACATTAACACTTCATGTACATACATTAAGCCCAGTTTTCCCAGAACAAGGCCCCATATGACACATCGTTCTGATACATTCAAAGAAAACTAAGTGGATTGCGCAGGTGGAAGTGGTTTACCATAACTTCTGCAAAATTTGTCCAAACTATTGATTTATTTTTTAACATTAGAAATAATCTAGACATTCTCTTCAAAGAACAATAATACCATTTATTTGAACGTGTCATTTTGTACATAAAAACCTTTTAACCAGTGTTCACAGTAAAGATTCAACATAAACCCTTTCCCACTCAGAAGCAAAGTGAAAATGGCTATGTGCAAACAGCATAAAACCAGAACAGCTTGCAAAGTACCTCACAGTCTGTTCAGGTTTTATAAAACTATAAAACTTGAATACAGTAAAAAAAGGTTTTTAATTAAATTTAACTTTCTAGGAGACTTCAAATGCGTCAAAAGACGTTTCTAATTGGTTAAGGTTTAAGTTCAAACATCAATAAAGGATAACGTTTCTCTCTCACCCTACAGCCATGACCTCTCCAGAATTTCTGTCGGTAATGAAATTGTTGGCTATTGTTCTGATCACACCTTCTATTATCTGAAAACAATTACAATATATTGCTATATGATTATCATTTGGGGCAACATATTTGGAAATCTCCATGATGAATGACGATTTTATTACCCATAAATGTATGTAACACAAACACACAAACTGACAGGGTAAATATAATAATCCACAGACTTTGCCTTATAATTATCAAGGCATCATAATAAAACATATTTATAGTTTAATATGTATTATTCTAAATTGAAAAAACATTTATATTTTTTACAAATGTTTGTTTACAATCCACCGAGTGTGTGCAAGCGTTCCTCAGCCCCAGGGGGAGACCACGTGTCCCGTATGCCCTGGGGAGCCATTGTGACTTCAGCAGCCCAGGGTGTGAACACCCGGACTGGGCTCGGAGAGCAAGGATGGACTTCATCATCAGAACGCTTGCACCAACATCTAACCAGTCATCAACAGTTTACAATACAATCAATGTTCTTACCCTTATTTGGGCCATGTTCTGGGAATATGGTGCCTAATGCTTGTGAGTAAAGTTTCGTCCCAGGGACATGACTTTTCCCTTTATTGGTATTTTACCTCTCTTCCTGGCAAAAATCCAGTTTAGGCAGAAAGTTTTGTGACAGATTAGTCATTGCAGACTGCAGAGGTTAACCTGGAACAACACTTTACACACAGGCATTAAGTCTGTTTTCCCAACACTTTACACACAGGCATTAAGTCCCGTTTTCCCAGAGCGAGTCTTAAATCCAATCAACTCTACCTCAGGAGGGACCAGATCATGGCTGGACTGTGCAGCAAACAGCAACAACCGTGTAACCTCTGAAAAAAAGGGGCACATTGTCAGAGATATAGTAATTTTAATTAATGACCTGGTAGCCAATACCTCAATACTTTCAGCTACAAACAACTCTGCGGTTGGATACATTCAAGCTTGGTGGCATTGTTATTATTCTCATTAGCCCATAACCTGTCTTAGGATTGGTCAATAAATTATTTCTAAGGTCATTCATCCAATCATTTTTATTCATTGATTGCTTGATTGATTGATTTCAATGTATAATGGCAGAAAACATGGCAATACAAGTATATCATACACATGTACTTAAATAAGAAACAAACATGCACGAATTTAACAAATACATGAGTGAAGCCATGGCAACCATCATTATATATCAAGGATGACACACAAAAGCGTTTAAAAAACACTTATTTCCATTGTGGTCCTTAAAGTAATCAGTTTTGAGTTATCAGTTACCGACATAAGCAATGTGCACTTAAAACCAAAAACGGCTTACATTTGCTATATAAAGCTTTCAGATGGAAATGTGAGAATATAACATAACTGATAAGTTAAATACTGTTAGAAATCCCAAAGAGTGTCCATGAGCCTCCCTTTTATAATAGTTATTGCAGTCCAAAGTTGCTAATCAGTGACAACAATTTCCGATTTTATCATTTTTTCCGTTTAAAGGAAATCTATTCTTTGCAAAAATCTAGTTGAGATGGAAACTATTGTCCCTGATTAGACTATTTAGATTTCACAGGCTAATCTTGGAAGACACTTTACACTTATGTATTACGCCCCGTTTTCTAAATGAGGATCTAAAACAACTTGAACAACACAATGCTGACCTACCACGCTGATGAGGCTGTAGGAATCTCTGTATGTACGGGTAGAAACTGAACAGGAACAGCTGTAAGATAACAACTCAAGTGTCACAGAAATTCTGAATGTGTCTAATGTGTCACAAGAAAATTGAATGCAACTGACATTTCACAAGAAGATTGAATGTAACTGATGTCTCAACAGAACATTGAATGTAACTGATGTGTCACAAGAACATTGAATGCAACTGATGTGTCACAAGAACATTGAATGCAACTGATGTGTCACAAGAACATTGAATGCCACTGATTGCTTCACAAGAACATTGAATGCAACTGATGTGTCACAAGAACATTGAATGCAACTGATGTGTCACAAGAACATTAAATGTTATTGTTTTTGCCACAAGAACATTGGATGTAACTGATATGTCACAAGAACATTGCATGCCACTGATGTGTCACAAAAACCTTGAATGAAATTGATATGCCACAAGACCCTTGAATGTAATTGATATGCCACAAGAACCTTGAATGTAATTGATATGCCACAAGAACCTTGAATGTAATTGATATGCCACAAGAACATTGCATGCCACTGATGTGCCACAAGAACATTGAATGTAATTGATATGCCACAAGAACCTTGAATGTAATTGATATGCCACAAGAACATTGCATGCCACTGATATGTCACAAAAACCTTGAATGTAATTGATATGCCACAAGAACCTTGAATGTAATTGATATGCCACAAGAACATTGCATGCCACTGATATGCCACAAGAACCTTGAATGTAATTGATATGCCACAGGAACCTTGAATGTAATTGATATGCCACACGAACATTCAATGAAAGAAGAAGAACATAATAACACTAATGTGTCACAAGAACATTGAATGCAACTGATCTGTTACAAGAACATTGAATGTAATTGATACGTCACAAGTAAATTGAATGCAACTGATATGTGACAAGAACATTGAATGCAACTGATAAGTCACAAGAACATTGAATGCAACTGATATGTCACACAAACATTTAATGCAACTGATATGTCACAAGAACATTATAACACTAATGTGTCATAAGAACATTGAATGCAACTGATCTGTCACAAGAACGTTGAATGTAATTGATACGTCACAAGATGTGTCACAAGAACATTAAATGTAATCAGGGGTGTGATCGAGGCAAAGTCAGAGGGGAGGAAAATTCTGTCAACTGATTTTCACTACGCAAATGGCGCGCGTAACGCAATGACTAACCTTAAAACAGACAATAAAATAAACAACTTCTTGAACTTCATACCAATATTTCTTTATAAAAACCTGTTAAAATTCACATATTAAAATTTAACATACTGATATTGCAAAGTAAACAGTATTTAATGTGATAAATAGCAGCAGTTTTTCAATATATTGAATTTCAGTAAATGGACTAAATATAAACTAACACATTTGAGTGTTCTTCTTGTGTAAATGATGTATTAAACTGAGTTAAATTAATATATTTAATTTGTTTACCTTTCAATTTCTTGCATTTCACATCGTAAGTTCAGTGTTATTTTAGTTAACTGAACAGCGTGACAAACATAATAAAGCAGAATATGCAGATTATACACAAATCCACTAACATATAAATAAAATCATGTTTGTCTATTTTCATGTTCAAACGATACTCTTCTAAATTGATTTACTTCGCAATTAGACTGAACTCCAATTTGCAAACACTGGTTTCCGTGACACAAATTCACTGTGTACATTTCTAAACAAAATATGTGTTGCTTGTATCTAAAACGTAGTCTTTTACGTTGACAAACACATTACATTATTCCTATAAAACTATATGATGTCAGTTGTTAATTCGATTGCTATTTGTCATTTCAATAATCTTAATTTTTGCTTCACAACGGCGCCATTTGCAAACAAATCAGCTTAGAAATACCCAGGGCCCTAAATCCTTTTAAGGGGAAGCGGGTCGCTACCCATAGCAGGGGGAATTTTCGTAGCGGTTCCCTTTTTGGGGGATTTTTTACTTACTCTCAAATTATTACATTTGTACATGTTTGCACTATATTCATTGCTTTTTTCATAATTTAGCATGTTTGACAAGATTAAATTAAAATAGAATTGAGATATAATAATCATTTTTTTTAGGGGGAATTTTTCCCCCCAAAAGGGGAAAAAAGTATACTTTTCAGGTGGGGGAATTCTGCCGAATTTCGGTTGTAATTTGACAGATTGAGAGCCCTGAATACCAAACACATTTTAAGAAACCGATTTTAATTGGAAGATTGGGAAACGACAGCCAATTATATCGCTTAGGCAGAATCTACCAGTGTAAAATGCGGAGAGATTTCACGGGCCGCAGATATTGCGGGCCGCTTATGAAATACGTCTGCGGAATCGGTGGTACCCCCTCTCCCCCACATATTTTTAAACGAATTTATGAGAATCTCAGAAGAACATAATAACACTAATGTGTCAGAAGAACATGGAATGCAACTGATCTGTTACAAGAACGTTGAATGTTATTGATATCTCACAAGTAAATCGAATGCAACTGATATGTGACAAGAACATTGAATGCAACTGATGTGTCACAAGAACATTGAATGCAACTGATCTGTCACAAGAACATTGAATGCAACTGATGTGTCACAAGAACATTGAATGCAACTGATCTGTTACAAGAACGTTGAATGTTATTGATATCTCACAAGTAAATTGAATGCAACTGATATGTGACAAGAACGTTGAATGCAACTGATAAGTCACAAGAACATAGAATGCAACTGATCTGTTACACAAACATTTAATGCAACTGATATGTCACAAGAACATTATAACACTAATGTGTCATAAGAACATTGAATGCAACTGATCTGTCACAAGAACATTGAATGTAATTGATATGTCACAAGAACATTGAATGCAACTGATCTGTCACAAAAATGTTGAATGTAATTGATATCTCACAAGTAAATTGAATGCAACTGGTCTGTCACAAGAATATTGAATGTAATTGATATGCCACAAGATCATTGAATGCAACTGATCTGTCACAAGAACATTGAATGTAATTGATATCTCACAAGTAAATTGAATGCAACTGGTCTGTCACAAGAACGTTGAATGTAATTGATATGCCACAAGATCATTGAATGCAACTGATCTGTCACAAGAACGTTGAATGTTATTGATATCTCACAAGTAAATTGAATGCAACTGATATGTGACAAGAACGTTGAATGCAACTGATAAGTCACAAGAACATTTAATAAGACTGATATGTCATTAGAACCTTGAATTCAACTGATATGTCAGAACAAGAACATAAAATGCAACTGATATGTCATTGAATGTAACTGATGTTTCACAAGAACATTAAATGTTACTGATGTTTCAGAAGAACATTGAATGTAAATTGATCTGTCACAAGAACATGCAGCAGATGTATCATTACAACATTTAATGAACTAGAGGTGTTAACAGGTTCATTTTATCCATCTGATGTATTACAAGTTCATTGAATGCAACAGATATGTCATCAGAACACCAGTGTCACAAGCACTCTGAGAATTAGATTATATTATGCCAAATGCAAAAATTATTACTATTTCTATGGGCATACATGTAGCCTAAAATTGAACACATTTGAAAGCTTATGCTGAAATGACATCACAGACAATGAATTTATAAATTTATGAGCAATTTATGGTGGAGGAAAACTTCCAAAAAGCAGAAAGTGGGACGTCACCTAACGTAGATGCATTAAGCACAGTTTTCCAATATCAAGGCTGAATCAATCCATGACATATTCACATGCGGTACCTGATGCACTCCAATGAGTCGAGACACAAGGTCAGCCATCATCAGCTTCACCTCAAACCTCTCCGTGGTGCCTTCCAACTGACGGAACAGCCGCTCACAGAACCCTGCAGAGTTGGAAGAATATAAGCATGGTTCTGGGAAAACTAGGCTTAATGCGTAAAGTGTCGTCCCAGATCAGCCTGTGCAGTCTGCACTGAATGACACTTCCCTTGCAGACTGGATTTTCGTTTGAAAGAGACTTTCTTTAAACGAAAATTCCCCAAAAGTCCGTTATTGTCCTGTAAGGACTGCACAGGCAATCCTGGGACAACACTTAAAGCACATGCATTAAGCCCCATTTTCCCAGAGTGCTTTTCATATAATGATGAGCCTAGGGTAATTCATGAACAACAAATGTATTGTGCATTTAATTAGATGAAATATCAACTCACAGAAATAAGATAACAAACATAACATGAATGGATAATTTTCAAAATATATGCTGATTATAAGTGCATTAAATGTATCAAATAAATGCACATATTATATGAATGCATGCATTTTTGAAATTAAGGAAACTTGTATGTTGATATGCAAGTAATAAATGTGGAGCACTTGGACTTTGTATTGAAAGTAATTCTCTGGATGAGTCATGACCAGCCATTTTTTTACTTTAATAAGTCAAAAGAAAAGAAAGATAATATGTTATGGAATACTATATACATGTATACACATTTTAATTTACTCATCACAAAATTGCCTGCGTCACCATGGAGATAATTAATGTAACAGAGTTTTGTAGATTAAAACCACACACAACCTTGAGGATCATGAATCAAATGCAGAGCTGAAAAATTGAAGACTTCAGATTTCTTCTTGCTCTTCTTGTGTTTCTAAAAATATAAAATTTCCAAATATTTGCACAGTCTAAAGCACAAATACAAAGCACAACCTTAATAACAAAAAAAAATCTCACAATGAATGACATAGTTATGGCCGGAACAAGCTCATTTATGACCAGTTTTGACCTTTGAACTCAAAGTGTGACCTTGACCTTGGAGATATCGACGTAATTCTTTGCGCGACACACTGTCCAATGATGGTGAACAAATTTTCCAAATGATTTTAAAATCTCACAATGAATGACATAGTAATGGCCCGGACAAGCTCATTTATGGCCATTTTTGGCTTTTGAATTCCAAGTGTGAACTTGACCTTGGAGATATCGACGTAATTCTTATGCATGACACATCGTCCAATGATTGTGAACAAATGTACCAAGTGATTTTAAAATCTCACAATGAATGACATAGTTATGGCCTGAACAAAATCATTTATGGCCATTTTTTACCTTTGAACTCAGTGTGACCTTGAAGTTGCAGTTATCAACGTAATTCCTTTGCGCGACACACCATCCAATGTTGGTGAACAAATGTGCCAAATGATTTTAAAAATCTCATAATGAATGACATAGTTGTGGCCAGGACAAGCTCATTTATGGCCATTTTTGAATTTTGAACTTAAAGTGTGACCTTGACCTTGGATATATCGATTCTTTTGTGCGAAACTCCGTCCAATGATGGTGAACAAATTTGCCAAATGATTTTAAAATCTCACAATAAAATATAAAGTTATGGCCGGGACAAGCATTTGACCTTTGAACTCCAAGTGTGACCTTGACCTTGGAGATATTGACATAAATTTTTTGACTACACACCGTCCCATGATGGTGAACAAATGTACTAAGTCATTTTAAAGTTTAATGATAAATGACATAGTTATGGTCCGGACAAACTTTCAGTTTAAAACGCACTAAGTGACCTCGTGACTTTGTTTTTGACCCGGCATAACCCATATTCAAACTTGACCTAGACATCATCTAGATACAACTTTTGACCAAGTTTGGTGAAGATTGGATGAAATTTTGGGACGGCCCGACAAAGTGACTCCTTTATAGCCCCCATTACCATTGGTAATAGATATTGACTTAATTCTTTCGTGCGACACACCTTCCAATGATGGTGAACACATTTGCCAAATGATTTTAAAATCTCACAATGAATGATAAAGTAATGGCCCGGACAAGCATTTGACCTTTGAACTCCAAGTGTGATCTTGACCTTGGAGATAATGACGTACTGTTTTTTACGACACACCCTCCCATGATGGTGAACAAATGTACTAAGTCAGTTTAAAGTATAATGATAATTGACATAGCTATGGTCCGGACAAACTTTCCGTTTAAAACGCAAGTGACCCGTGACCTAGTTTTTGACTCGGCATGACCCATATTCAAGCTTGACCTAGACATCATCTAGATACAACTTGTGACCAAGTTTGGTGAAGATCGGAAGACATTTTGGAACAGACCGACCAACAAAGTGACTCCTATATATCCCCCATTACCATTGGTAATGGGGGTATAATAATTGCATAAATTATAATTAAGCCGTGCTCTATAAAAAAGTTTTTTTTAATGCATATGCGTTAAGTGTTGTCCCAGATTAGCCTGTGCAGAAATGTTCTGCCTAAACTTGATTTTTGCTAAGTACGGACTTTCTGTAAACAAAAAATACCATAAAAGTGCAGTGTCGCCACTGATAAGCCTGTGTGGACTGAACAGACTAATCTGAGACTAACCTTTTTGCATTAAACCCCTTTGCACAGAGCACAGCCCTATTATATCATTTTATTTTTTTAATATGGTGTTGTATGGTGTTGTTCTTCTAAGCCCATCATTATGTGTCACATATATATTGAATAAGCTCAGTGCAGAGCTGTTCTAGATTGCTGCTTATTATATAACTCATATGTAATGTTTTAAATATATATAAAGACAAAATAGTTTTACCTTTAATTGTATTATCGACTTCATGAAGCATTTTATTTCCTAACAATATTAACACTCACAGTCTTAGTATGTTAGTTAAAAAGAATTTCCAGGGATGTAGAACTTATAACTTAACCTAACTCTTCTGGAAGAAAGCAGTTTCTAATTTAATGAGCTTAGGTCTAGCAAATAATCATATTGATTCATAATATTATAAACCTCATTCTGTGTAAACTCTTTTTAATGTCATCCCAGATTAGCCTGTGCAGTCTGCACAGGCTTATCTGGGACAAAACTGTCCGCTTTTAAGAAATTTTTGTTTTAAAGATCTCTATTCTAAACAAAAAAATCCAGTGTTGGCGGAAAGTGTCGTACCTGATTAGACTGTGCAGACTGCACAGTCTTATCTCAGATGACACTCAACACTCATGCATTAAGCACAGTTTTCCCAAAACTTGACTTATCTACTAAAAACCAAGGCATACGTCAATATTTTGCAGCGCCCTCTTGAGCTTCTTCTGCCTCTTCCTGGTCTTCTTGCCCACACGGAAACCTGTCAGGAGTTCTTTAGACGTCTTTTGCTCATCCTGCGGAAAATACAAGGTAGTTAACTCACCCTCTGAGTGAATGCGGCAGAATTGCAATATAGACCATAATACTGGTAATGTGAATCCCCATTTTAATACTGAAAACCGGTTAAGTGAATCCCAATTTTAATACTGAACACTGGTTAAGTGAATCCCCATTTTTATTACCACAGCATAACCAGTGAAATAAATTGGGAAAACTAATAGATTGAAAACAGCGCCTTATTTTACCAAAGCCAACAAATGGAAATTGTTTTGAGACTCAATGCCTGTGCAATAATTAAGGTAAAAAATCAGTGTAGACATTTAGGGTAGACTAACCCCTAAAATTACAACAAATTGAAAGTGGTAAACCTTGTTTAGCAACTGAAGACTGCATGAGTTGATAAAGGATTAAACATTACATAGTTTCATAAGTGTGTGGGTTCTTTCATGAGACAAATCAACATCCACTTATATATGAGCCACGTTCTTGGCAAACTTGGCTTAATGGTTGTGCCAAGTGTTGTCCCAGGTAAGCCTGTGCCAAGTGTTGTCCCAGGTAAGCCTCTGCCAAGTGTTGTCCCAGGTAAGCCTGTGCCAAGTGTTGTCCCAGGTAAGCTTGTGCCAAGTGTTGTCCCAGGTAAGCCTTTGCCAAGTGTTGTCCCAGGTAAGCTTGTGCCAAGTGTTGTCCCAGGTAAGCCTGTGCCAAGTGTTGTCCCAGGTAAGCTTGTGCCAAGTGTTGTCCCAGGTAAGCCTGTGCCAAGTGTTGTCCCAGGTAAGCCTGTGCCAAGTGTTGTCCCAGGTAAGCCTGTGCCAAGTGTTGTCCCAGGTAAGCCTATGCCAAGTGTTGTCCCAGGTAAGCCTGTGCCAAGTTTTGTCCCAGGTAAGCCTGTGCCAAGTGTTGCCCCAGGTAAGCCTGTGCCAAGTGTTGTCCCAGGTAAGCCTGAGCCAAGTGTTGTCCCAGGTAAGCTTAATGCTTGTGCTAAGTGTTGTCCCAGGTAAGCCTGTGACAAGTGTTGTCCCAGGTAAGCCTGTGCCAAGTGTTGTCCCAGGTAAGCTTAATGCTTGTGCCAAGTGTTGTCCCAGGTAAGCTTGTGCCAAGTGTTGTCTCAGGTAAGCTTGTGCCAAGTGTTGTCCCAGGTAAGCCTGTGCCAAGTGTTGTCCCAGGTAAGCCTGTGCCAAGTGTTGTCCCAGGTAAGCTTGTGCCAAGTGTTGTCCCAGGTTAGCCTGTGCCAAGTGTTGTCCCAGGTAAGCCTGTGCCAAGTGTTGTCCCAGGTAAGCCTGTGCCAAGTGTTGTCCCAGGTAAGCCAAGTGTTGTCCCAGGTAAGCTTGTGCCAAGTGTTGTCCCAGGTAAGCTTAATGCTTGTGCCAAGTGTTGTCCCAGGCAAGCCTGTGCCAAGTGTTGTCCCAGGTAAGCGTAATGCTTGTGCCAAGTGTTGTCCCAGGTAAGCGTAATGCTTGTTCCAAGTGTTGTCCCAGGTAAGCCTGTGAAGTCTGCACAGGCTAATCAGGAACAAAACTTTCCACTTTCAAGGAATTTTTGTTTCAGGTAAGTCTCTTCCAAACAATTTTTTTTTTTACTGCACATGCATTAAGCCCTGTTATCCCACAGCGAGGCCACATTTCTGCACTAACCTGATCTGATTCACTGTCACTGTGATCCTCTTCCTCGTCCGTCCCAAGGAAAAACTTCAGCCCAGCCACCAATATCTGTGAACATGCACAAACTGTTATATGTGGAGGAAAGTTATAATGCAAGTATTAAAGAGTATTTCATACTTATTTAAACCATTTTCTGTGATGTTTTGTAAAATTCTTAATTGGTTATTAAAGTCTTTAAATAATATTTAACTGCAATTGTTGTGATTTAAAGGTGAGGTACCCATGTTATAATATCTGTTCATATTTATAACCTAGATCAATGTTTCATATTCTTGAAGAGATAGACAACATCATCACTCATCTTAGAAAAAGTGATATGAACAACTGGACAATAAATGTGTCCATATGGCACAGATGAACCCACATTCCCTTTTGGTTTCAATACTCCACTTATGTCAAAAACAAGCTGTTATGGCAACATTATACGTTTGAATACTCATCATGACCTTGACCTTTGGTGTAGGCCTGCGCCTCAACACGGTCATATGTTATTTAAAAACTGCATGATGAATGCCATAGTCACAGTCTGAACAGGATGTTTTATGGCCAAACTAGACCTTAATTTTCTAAATGTGACCTTGACATTTGAGCTAGGGAGACGAGTGTTAAATGTGACAGTTCCTAATATGATGGTTTACATTACTGCAAAGTTATTTTGTACTCTATCATTATAAGGCAGATATCGCAGAGACAAGAATTTTCTGACAGACATCTAGAAAGTCATAAAGACATACAGACTGCTGTTTTCTGCCTTCTCTAAAGGTTGGCTTTAAAATGAATTTCTTTTTGTTAAAAAGAGGGGTTCCAGGGCCCAAATTCACCAAAAAATTCTTAGACTTAAGTCTAAGAATAAAGATAATTCTTTAAATAAGAATATTCAATTATTTCATTAATTTTGAGTCAAACATGGTATTAACCACTTTTATCTTCATCATTATTCTTATAGAACATTTTGTGGATGACATAATCACCAATGGAAGCTTGTGTATATTCAAACATTGAACGCATTTTTTTCTATTCTTTATTCTTAAGTCTAAGAATTGGTTGGTGAATACGGGCCCTGGACAGCATGTTTGACTATTCTTTGCTTTGATATAATATACATTATCTGTCAGTCACCTGCGATAATGAACACACAGACATCTTTGAATTCAAATATCTGTAGTATTTATATAGTTTATGTCAACTAAACAATGACAACACAGGAATAAAATGTGAGCATATCAACAAATAAGATTTTAAAATTTTCAAAACTAAATTAATTAATTTAGATAAATTTAATAACTTAGCAAGATCTGCATATAAGCTACCTTCAACCAAAAATAACAGCACCATAACTCTCATCTAACTAAGATTATTGAATGGAAACCATTTTTCTATTTTAACCCTTTCCCACTCATAAGGAAAGTGAAAATAGCTCTGTGCAAACATCATAAAACCAGAGCAGTCCACCAGTAAATCGCAGCCTGTTCAGGTTTTATGCTGTTTGCTGCTCATCAGTATCTAAAGTTTGGAAATGAAGTCTTTAAAACTTGAATCTAGTAAGAAAGGTCTTAAGTTAGATATAATTTGCTAAGGCACTTTACTTCTGAAAGCGAAAGGGTTAATTACCAGAATAACGTTTTGAAATAATATTTACTAGCAGACTATAAAAAGAACAACATACTTCTCATACTGGTGTTACAATTACATTTTCAATTTTAAATAGAATAACGTGATATTGTTATTAATAACATATTGAAAGATAAATAGCGTTACCTTGGTAACCTTAGAGAAGCAGGCTGTTGTAATCACGTTCACAGTCTTGGTGTCCTTCCAGATATTGCGTCTGTACAGCTCAATCATTACATCCTAGGGACACAAACAAATCATATACTGTGTAAAAAAACCTCAGAACCATTTAAGTCGTGTCATGCTAAAATGAGTATTATGCCATATGCAGCAAGTATAGCTCAGGACCAGCCTGCGCATCCGCACTGTCCGGTCAATAGCTACCCTGTATGCTAATGAGACTTTAAATCCTTGAGTGACTTTATTGCAGCTTGAACTATAGACTATAGACTTTATAGCAGCTTGAACTATAGACTATAGACTTTATAGCAGCTTTAACTATAGACTATAGACTTTATAGCAGCTTTAACTATAGACTATAGACTTTATAGCAGCTTTAACTATAGACTTTATAGCAGCTTTAACTATAGACTATAGACTTTATAGCAGCTTTAACTATAGACTATAGCAGCTTTAACTATAGACTTTATAGTCAGCAGACTGCCCAGACCATGCTGGATTGGTGCTACCAGGACCACAAAAGGCATGGACCCGTTTGTATATGAGCTGTGCTCTGTAAAAAGGGGTTTAATGCATGTGCGTAAAGTGTTGTCCCTGATAAGCCTGTGTGGACTGCACAGGCTTATCTGGGAAGATACTTTACGCACATGTATTAAACCTCTTTTCACAGAACACGGCTCATATGATGTGTTTCACTTTATTTACAGATGTGTCATCACACCTCAATACTTCAACCTATGCTTATAACTCCTGATTTGGCTAAAACAGAATTGCGTGTCAAAATAAGGTAAACATGAGAGAAGACATGGTAAAACTGGCTATTTGTTTTTAATTTAACCCTGTCCCAATTTGGATTTTGACGTGTTTGTAGTCTCTTAGAAAATTATATTTTATTGAAGACCTTTTTTACTAGATTTAAGTTTTAAAGGCTTCATTTCCATTCCTTAGATACTGTTGAGCAGCCAACAGCATTAAACCTGAACAGACTGCGAGTTACTCGCATGCTTTTCTAGTTTTATGCTGTTTGCACATAGCCATTTTCCCTTTGCCTCTGAGTGGGAAAGGGTTAAGGGCCATTCAGAAAAGCTTGATGCAATCTGGCTGCTTATCAAACTTGGTTGAGATGTAATGCCCATCAACATTATTATCAAGTTTGTATTATGATCTGATTCAAACTATTTGAGTTATTTAGAGGACATCGTTCTCCCAGAGATTGCCAATCTCCACTTTTTGTTTTAAAGGGTCTATAAAAAGCATTCATTCATATATTAAATACCAGTAAGCGTGTAAGCGTGAATTACATTTATTTTACAGAAAACTTGTTCTTTAACAGGGCTTGCGCTGCCATCGTCAAAATAGCCAATAAATAATGAATTTGGCTCAGGAAATTTCCATTTGGCTACAAGGTTTTCTTCATAATTACCATTTAAATCAACCAATGCGAAAGACGCAAAAATCTTGTCGGACACGAGGTCCGATAACTTTTAAAATTTGTCGGACCTCGCCAGATTTTATCGGACCTCGTTTTTCGTCCGTGCCGAGACAAGTATGTTTCGCCGTTTTATTAAAAGTTGTTAAATTTTAAATGCCGCTCACTTTCCAGCCATATCATGATATCAGTAAGAAAGTGATTAGCGTTTATTTTGTATTAATATTAGTTTCATATCTCGACTTGACTCGCTACGAATTTTATTCGCGGGAGCTGTAATTTTGTGATCCAGCTAAGAAATTCCGTAGCAAGTAAAGTCGATATATAGAGCGAATATTAGTACGAATTAAACGCTAATCTACTTCTTCATCAAATCTTGACACGGGACAGGCAACGGTCGTGTGGTTCCCCGCTTTCTATTTACGATCATCACAATGCTCGAAACCAGTAAAATTTAATTCAACCATGATGTCATTGATGCGTCGCCTACGTCACGAAACAATGTGCAATATTTAACTGGTTCTAAGAATCGCGCTTGGAGTTTGTTACGTCACCAGCAAAGACAGCCAGTTCGACTGGTTGGAAAATTGATTTTAAAGTTAAATAATCTATCGAAGTAAAATAAACATGAATTAGACCTTTTTTTAATATTCCTAGTTTCGTGTTCATTTTTAATCAAAGTTTAACATATTGTTTTTTTTTTTTTTCTTGTCGGACACGAGGTCCGACAATTTGGGAAATATTATCGGACCTCGTCGAATTTTATCGGATTTGTCCGAGGTCCGATGTCTTTCGCATTGGTTGTTTAAATATTCAAAATAATAAGAATTCAGACTTAACAAGGTAAATTAGGCTACATACATTTTTTAGCCAGCAGAGCCCTGTTTAAAGTGAAATACATTGAATAAATTGTCTATTGGAAGTGGATTCTTATATCTCACTTACCAATGACATCTTAGCTGCCACTGGGTTGTTATCTTTCAACATGGTGTACATGAAGTTCTGCAGCGTCTACAAAAAAAAGTATTGATGCAGATTTATTAAATAGAACTCGTGACAAACACAAGCATAACATACAACAATTAATGGGCTGCATCTTGCAAAAATGGGTCTTACACCATATGCTGCCTGCGTAGCTTGAGACAAGCCTGAACCTTTGCCCATTGAGGCCAAGAGCTCCCTTGTCTGCTATAAAGTCATGCAAGGTTTCATGATCTCAATACTAGACAGCATAGCTCTTTACAAGACTGTGCAAATGTGCATTCCTGTCTGGAGCTAGGATTACCGCATATGGCATAAAACACATTTTTGCATGAGGCTGTTTATATATCTTTATTCTTGTTTGTTTGTTTTTATATTTTTCCTTTCTATAGAAAATTCTACAGGACTTATAATGAAATGATTTCTAAATTAAGTTGCCATTTTTATTCTAGCATCCTTGACTCTCCATTTCATTCACAAATTTCAATAAAAAACCATTTACATTGAAATGAATCACTTATTTTTTTTTATATAGCACTATTTTTCACAAATGTTAAATTTTACAAAAATGAGCAGAAAATGAAGCACTCTACTTACTGTATTGAGTTTTGCGTTCTTGTGTTTCTGGTTGACGGTCTTGATGTCACTGACAATGTACGTGTACAGGGTCTTCCTGAGGAGCTTGTCCTGTACGCGGAACATCTCAAAGAACAACTCTAGCACACTGGTGGCGGCTATCAGCCCTTTGTTACGCAGCAAGATCAGCGCCTGGCAGAATGTCTGCAATTTGAAAGATTACTTATAGCCTATATATTTAAGTATTTTTCCACAAAATCTAGGCTTATCGCAAGTGCATAAAGTGAAGCCTCAGATTTGCCTGTGCAGTCCAGAATGGCTTATTAGGAACCAAACTTCCCACTTAATGGCATTTTATGCTTAAAGGAAGTCTCTTCTTTGAAAAAGCAGTTTGAGCTGAAATTGTTGTCCCAATGTGCTGTCTAAACAGGCCAAACTCAAAGCTTTCCAAAAGCCATTTAAGGGTCTCTCGCTGGGGCGCTTCAATAACCAAATCAGAGTCCACAGGGTGTTTTAATTTTCCAATTAGTGTATTTTTCCAGTACCTTCAACTAGCCATTCTTTAGATCAAAGCGATATTGAGTTTGCCAAATTTTGAGAGCCAATTTATGATCCTCTGTCACTTACATGTATATATTTACCCAACTTAAGCCCACCTTAAGGCGGAGTGTTGTTGTATTAGATTTTTGATATTGGCTAATGACAGTGTATGCTTTGCACGAACAACTTGTAGGCATTTAATACCTGCGGTAAAATTAGTAAAATTATGCAGACTACGAATGACCTAATTAAAAAAATTGCCATAATTGTGTGGTTTTGTAACAGTTTGTTGTCTTTGTCACCTAACACACCCAGCGTAGGAACAAAATGAAATGACATGCATAATGTCCATATTGCCATCTATCCATGTTTCAAGTGTCATGAAAAAATATTAAGAACTAAAAAAAAAGTTATCGCAGGATCCAGAAAACCACCATTTTCAGCCGTATTTCTAGTCTATTTGTTGTCATAGCAACCAGAATTTTTGACATAGGAACAAAATGAAATGACGTGCATAATGTCCATATTGCCATCTATTCATGGTTCAAGTTTCATGAAAAAATATTAAGAACTTTAAAAGTTATCGCAGGATCCAGAAAAGTGTGACAGACTGACGGACCGACTGACGCACAGAGCGAAAACCATAAGTCCCCTCCGGTGAAACCAGTAGGGGACAATTAAAGACCTTTCTTCCTAGATTCAAGTTTCAAGGCATCATTTATAACCCTTAGATACTGATGAGCAGCAAACACCATAAAACCTGGACTGGTTGTTCTGGTTTTATGCTGTTTTTACTTAGCTATTTTCACTTTGCTTCTGAGTGGGAATAGGTTGATTAAATTTGATTTTCTAAAGAAAAAAAAAGTCAAAATGTGTACCTGATGGATTAATAGTCAAACATGTAACACTATTAACCCATTTTTTCAGGACGCTAGGCATGAATGGGTTAAGGCAAAACTATTGCAAACCACCGACCCAGTGAGCAATTATTACCATTCTTAGAGTCCTGTCCAGCACTGTGCAATGGCGCTGAAGAGCATCTCGAATGTCAAGGGCAAAATCCTTTGTCTCGTCTGGATAGCAGTGGGCGACCTGGATGTTATATAAAAGTTCATTGAACTAAAATTATCAAGGTCTCACTATAGACATATAAGGACAACTGACCTGTCCCACTGGCAACCTTCTTTTTCTGAAAACCAGAACCATTTTCAAACTCAGACAATATATCATAAGAACAAATGTTCTGACCAAAGTTCATGAAGATTGGACAAAAACATGGCTTCTAGCTTGTAAACAAGGTTTCACCATAACCATTAACCCTTTCAGTGCGGGAACCGAATTTTGAAGGCCTTTGCAAACAGTTTGGATCCAGATGAGACGCCACAAAACGTGGCGTCTCATCAGGATCCAAACTGTTTGCTATTCTGATAATATTCTTTGAAAAAAAATCGTAGAAAATGCTAATTTTAGGAATTAAGCAGACGACATTTTAGCAGACGACAAATTTCCCAGCATGCAAAGGGTTAACAGAAAACTTCCCCGATTCCTTACAGGCTTATTTTTCAACGGACAGTAACAATTTTAAAACCCTGCCTAGATACCATTACAATAAATGTTCTGAATATACTTCATAAAGAGTGGACTAAATATGTGACTTCCAGGGTGTTAAAAATGTTTCACTAAAGCCATATAAGGAAAACTGCCCCACCTTCTTGCAGCAATGTTTTTCAAGGGCCGCAACCATTTTCAAACTTGGCCCAGATATCATTATTACAAATGTTCTCAGACAGTTTCATGAAGATTTAAATGTGTTTTTTTATAGAGTCAACAAAGCTTTATTATTTTTGATCTAGTGACCTAGTGTTTTACCTCAAGTGGTCCAGTTTTGATCTCGACTGAGATATTATTGGGAATATTTTTCTGACCAAGTTTAATGAAGATTGGACAGTAAATGAAACCCGTAGAATGTTAACATGAAAATGTTGACAACAAACCATGCACTACAGGCGATATTAAAAGTTCATGTCACCTTTAACTAGCGAGATTTTGTTTAGGGCCATGGTCAGATATTCTCTTCCGTGAAAACAGTAGTCAAATATCTGAGTTCTAAGACAAACTTGATTGCTGCTAATTTAATCTTTTATAGCCACACAAGTCTGTTATTAATTTTCCACATTCAAACATAACTTTGAAAGTTCTAGATCAAATACTGACCACAAAGCTTTGCAATATATTATATATAATTGGCAATTTTGAGCTTCATTTAACTGGTTACTTAATTTTTTATTTAGGCTAGCAATTAGGTACTCAATTGAACAGGTCAAAAGGAACCATATATTGTTTTGGTGGTGGTCATATACTCATACAAACACAGAACAAGGTCAATCATAATTCAAAGACTGCTAGAATTGACTAGAGCACTTACTTGTGCTAGGAACATCAGCAGTTCATCTAGAGTCTTGGAGAACTGTGATGGTTTGAGGTGGAAGATATGCATATTTGACTGGTAGTGTCTGTACTGTTGAAGGAACTGAAAAACAACAATACATTTCTGAGCTGCATAATGTGAAAATGCGTCTTATGCTATATGCGGCAAGGTTTACTCAAGACCAGCCTGCGCAGACAGGGCAACTTAAAAGGCTTGTCTTGACCCACCCTGGCCACTTTATGACACAGGGCATAAGATCCATTTTTGCATGATGTGAGTGTAATTATAAGTTGTAAAAATGCTAAAATTTATTTATTTTCTCTTCAATAACAAGGGCTATTTGTAAAACATGCATGCCCCCCATATGGGCTGTCAGTTGTAGTGGCAGCCATTGTGTGATTACGTTTTTTTGTCACTGTGACCTTGACCTTTGACCAAGTGACCTAAAAATCAATAGGGGTCATCTGCTAGTCATGATCAATGTACCTATGAAGTTTCATGATCCTAGGCGTAAGCATTCTTGAGTTATCATCCGGAAACTATTTTACTGTTTCCAGTCACTGTGACCTTGAAATTTGACCTAGTGACCTGAAAATCAATGGTCATCTGCCAGTCATGATCAACGTACCTATGAAGTTTCATGATCCTAGGCGTAAGTATTGTTGAGTTATCATTTGGACACCATTTTACTATTTCGAGTCACTGTGACCTTGACCTTTGACCTAGTAACCTGAAAATCAATAGGGGTCATCTGCCAGTCATGATCAATGTACCTATGAAGTTTCATGAACCTAGGCGTAAGCGTTCTTGAGTTATCATTCGGAAACCATCTGGTGGGGACGGAGACCCCACGACACCAGTACATAATATAATCTGCAAATGTGGTCCTAAACTGCATCCAAGAACGAGTCACTTTGACCTAGTGACCTCAAAATCAATAGGGTCATCTGCCAGCCATGATCAATGTACCTATGAAGTTTCATGATCCTAGGCGTAAGCGTTCTTGAGTTATCATCTGGAAACCATCTGGTGGACTGACATACGGACCGACATGTGCAAAACAATATACCCCCTCTTCTTCGAAGGGGGGCATTATTAAAGTATTATATGGACAGTTGGGACAGTTTTTAACCACTAGGAGTGATCTTACCCTATGTGGCCGGGAGAATAATGTTAAATTGTGACTACCGGTAAGCATGGTGAGAATTTGTGGGAAAATTCCATGATAAAAGACAAAGTAACAGTCCTGGCAAGCTCAGACACACACACCCACATACACTTGACCTTTGTCTTTGAGTCCTGATGCATGCATACACATGAACCTGACCATCCTGACCATGCTATTTTAACCCTTAACCACTTGGATACGTATTTTGACGTGTCTGTAATCCCTTAGAAAGTTAAATTTTATTATAGACCTTTCTTACTTGATTCAAGTTTTAAAGGCTTCATTTTCAACCCTTAGATACTGATGAGCAGCAAACAGCATAAAACCTGAAGAGACTGTGAGTTACTCCCAGACTGTTCTGGTTTTATGCTGTTTGCACATAGCCGTTTTCACTTTGCATCTAAGTCACGGCTGTTAATCATGCGCGCCACCTCTTTTTTGAGATGCATTAATAAATGAGCCAATGCAACTTCCGAGGTGGCGCTCAGACCCGGATGTTTTTAAATTTCATGGATAATTTTACAGGGTGATTAGGTTTTATATGTTTTTCAACATATTTCGGATTACTTTTAAAATCTGGCAATGTAGTGTGATTCAGTGAAGATTTATTCATCCAAAAATGTACAGAAACATACACCCTCGACCAATTTAAAAACGTGAGAACCTTTATAAGTAGAGGCATTGTGGAGTTTTAAAAAGAATTTCGATGAGTTTTTCTTGTGTGACAAGAAAATGTTCACCCAAATAAATCGCAAACGGCATCAAACGATTGTGTACAAAATACATTTGATGCTGCATGCACACAAGTATTGGCTTCTTTCCGACGAAGTAGCTAATTTTGCATTTTTCCTAAAGAGATGGAGCCAATGCACTTGAGGTGGCGCTAATGAAAGAAGGTGGCGCCAATGCAAGATGTATCAATTTACAGTCATATCGCAATGTCAATATCGCATGATGAACATTTGATAGATAAAGTTATTAGTAATATTAAAAAAAAACACCGTACATTCGAAGGCCAAAATCTTTACAGAACCTTAACACATTCTGTAATAAATAAGAATTAGTATTTTTTTATAATTATATAATTGATATTCTCAATTAAAAAGTCATCAACATGAATAAAACATATTGTGCGATATATACCAACAATTTGTAATACTCGATAAAACCAATAACTTAATGTTCAGCATAATCAAAATAATTCATCGACCACAATATATGTATACAGTATGGCAATTCACGAAATAAATATAAAAGTATACTTCTTCTTGTAGCTATGATTTGTGTATCTTAATCCAAATGCTTAACTTACTGAAAGACCAAGGACAACGAACCTTGATAAGGGTCATATATGTTTTTTTCCTACGATCAACTAAAAAAAAAAAAGGTAGCTCAGTCTTTTTCCGTTAACTTTTTTGTATAATTCATTTTTAATGTTCTTATCATACAAAGATGAACGTTTAAAACCATCAAGACATTATTAGAACATTACTTGTTCTTATTAAAAATGCACGCGACTCAAAGGTGATGAAGAAGTCAACTTAATAAAAATAATGCAAGTCTTGTAAACATTATAGAAACCATAACATAAAATATATCACTTTAAAATAGCTATACACGTGCATTGGCGCCACCTCCTAAGCTGCGCGCCACCTCCTTGGCATTGGCTCCATCTCTTTTTGAAAAATGCAAATGTATCTATTGCCGATGTTTTTGTGTACGCATTAACTTGTACATGTTCAAAGCAATCGTTATATGTAATTAGCGATTTAATTTGCTGTTATTTTGCTCGTCACGATGGCAAAATACATCGATTTGCTGTCACAATTCTATCATGCAACAAATTATAAAGGTCCTCACATTTCCAATTGGGTTGTGATTGTATGTTTCTGTACATTTTTTGATGAATAAATCTTCGCGTAATCGCACTGCATTGGCCGATTTTTAAAATAATGCGAAATATGTTGAAAGAACATATAAAACCTAATCACCCTGTAAAATTATCCGTTACATTTCAAAACATCCGGGCCTGAGCGCCACCTCGGAAGTAGCATTGACTCATTTATTAATGCATCTCAAAAAAGAGGAGGCGCGCGTGATTAACGGCCGTGTAAGTGGGAAAGGGTAAAGGTTTCCGCAAATTGGGCTAGAACAAATTGACATTGGACAGCACAAGAAATGGGTAATTTAAATTTTGATACCCATGGAATTGAAAATAGTGCATAAATAACCACGAAACATGTATGACAGTCAGACAAATCTCACAAAAAGATGAAGTATGATAAAGACACGATGTACAACCATCAAATTCAAAATTTAAAAATGTGCATCCCTCATCTTACACATTGACACAATATCTGAACAGATTCTAATCTATTCAGACAATTTGTCTGTCAAGTCTTTCTTAGATTTCATGGCGTATGCAATTAAATTTACTTTTTTTATACAGGAATTTAAAGAATAAACATTTAGAAACAAAATATTGGGTTTCAAAGTGCACATTATATATTCCACTGGTGTCACTGAAACTGGTTTAGTTTATTATTCATAATGAAAAGACAGGTGCATTAAAAAAAACAGAAACAAACGTAAGTGATTGTGAAACAAAATGTATTTGTTGAAAAAATTGGCAAGAACAATAATGATTTTGAACAACTATGGTTACCTAATAAATCGTGACAAACACAATACCTGTTACCAGGATTTATGCTGTTTGCTGCTCATCAAATACCTAAGGGTTATAAATGATGCCTTTTAAACTTGAATTTAGTAAGAAAGGTCTTTAATTAAATTTAACTTTCTAAGGGACTACAAATACATAAAAATACGTATCTAAGTGGGAAAGGGTTAAATACAAAGCTCAAGTTTTTAATAAGGTTACATTCTTATGACTATGTTTTAGTTGGTACAGTTTTATTGGTACATGGTGTTAACACACTTCACGCTATTAATTGTTGCAGTTTTTGTTTTAGTTAAATAAAGAAAATAATTCTTTTTGAATGCTTTGAGCTTTAATGAAAACACATGTACAGCTCAAAGGTCTTCTTTTTTCAATCAACCTAATACATTGTAACAAACACAATACTCATTACCATCAACATCAATATGAGTGTGGAGAAATGCTCAAAACAAAAATTAATCAAATACCATTATCAAACCGAAAGCAGAAATTTAACATAGATTCAATCTCTTAAACAACATATCTGGAGACAGTCGATGTTTCAATTTGATGAGACAAAAGATCTATCTTGCAAAGGATTCTGGAAATAGTTGATGTATCTCCATTTATTTTCAAAGAAGAACATCTTTTTTTAGCTTTATTTCACATTAGGAAAACTCAGTGTGTCCATTCAATCTCTTGCAAGACAGTTCTGGAGATAGTTGATGTATCTTGATTTATTTTCAATTTCGGAATCTTTTTTTTCCATATTTTCACATTCCGAATACATAGCCTTGTTTATTGCAAAGACTTAAACATTTTCATTAACTGTTGACGGCAGACATGGTGAAACTTGGATTAATATATATAATTCTGCAAGCACACCAGATCATGTAAGTTGTTTAAATTTGTGCGAAAATCGCAAATTTAATTTTTTTGTTTATTTCAGCCAGAAAATAGTTTATGTGGTTCATATTACCCATTAAAGTGCTGCCTGGATTCCAAGGGGTGGGGGTGGGGTTACATGAAAATAAGCCTTTAAGAGTTGCAACTCCCAGCAACCCAGAGGGTCATTAATCTGGAGTCAGAATATTATTAGTACTGCAAATAACACATATTAACATATTGGTTCCATTTAATGTTGATATTTCGCTTTAATTTTTTTGTAAATTTATTACTGAAAAAGTTTATGTTTCTGCCTGGTGTCAGGTTGGGAGTTTATATAAAAAGAAACTTTAGGACTTGCAACTCCCAGGGACCTGGAGGATCAGTAGCTGGGAGGCGGATTATTATCTATGCTAGTACCTTAAATAACACATATTACAATATTTGTTCCATTTAAAGGGACCTTTTCAAGTTTTGGTAAATTGACAAAATAAAAAAAAAATGTTTCAGATTCGCAAATTTTTGATGTTGTTATGATATTTGTGAGATAACAGTAATATTGAACATTTACCATGCATTAATTGGCATCTTTTGACGATTTAAAAACCTGAAAATTATAAAGCATTGCAACGCGAAACAATTGAATAATGTTGAGTTTTGTTTTTGTCGTTATATTTTGTGACACTACAAGGATTGCTTATATAAAGTATAAAATGCATCACTGTGAGTGACTCATTGTATGAGCAAGGATGGTTGAGTGGTCTAAGCGTTAGACTTTTACTCCAGGGGTCATTGGTTCGAGCCCAGTTGAGGGTTATTATTTTCTTTAATTTCATTTGTTTTGTAATGGAGCTTTTAAGATCCAAAAGTTTACATTTATCAATATAAAACATTTAATGACAAACTACAATACATGCCAAAATCTGTAAAAAGGCACTTTAATATTTATATTTCAATTTCCATTTGATGTTTATATTTCAATTTAAAGCATATGTAAGTAAATGATTAGATGTAGAATATTAATTCGCAGCTGGTAAAGAACGATGCTACAATAAAATTACTAAACGATAGAGTAATGTGAATTATGTCCGAATAGGTTTTGAACGTCCGAATCTTGAAACATAACAAAACTATGAAAGTAGTACATTTTCTCAATATAAAAGAATTACTTCATCTTTGTATGATCCGGGATCTCGTTTAATTAAGTTCTGCAACTGCGGTAAATTGTTTGGAAGTTTATTTCTATTTCTTTCACTCATTTTGTATGTTGACAGTACAACACGTGAAAACGGCGGAAGTAAACAATAATCGCGTACTTAAGGTTACAATGCACAATGATCTTGAGCCAGTACCAGTGTAGACTGTAGCGTAAAGACATACTGCAATTATTTATAAAATACCGATAAATAAAGTAACACGTTTATTGATATATCTATAATGAAATAACCCTGAAATGAGTTACCTATGTAAACCTGCAGGTGCAGTTCATTAACAACAGGTGTATTAGACAGGATGCACACAGATTTGTCTCCGAAGATAACGTTTAAACACACCTTGTTTATCAGAGACATGGTAGCACCCCGCAACTGCGGTCCAGGTGAAAGTGGCTGTCGAATGCGGTAAGTTCCGCATTCCTGACCAACACCCACTCACGGACCACAGGCGCGTCCTCCATTTCATCGCTTATCTTAATATCTTTAATTTATAATAGATCTGCTATGCTTTGTTTTAAGTGTTTTAAATGTGTATAATATATGTGTTGATATTGAATAATTATGTGTTAATATTAAAATGTGTATAATATATTGTTAATATTGAACCATACAAGATAGCTTTAATGCAGTTTTAGGTATCTTACCCTTTGTCTTATATGTACTGTATGTGTTTGTAACATGCAAAATAGTATGCACTTAATGTACATTTGTACTTAATTGGTGTTTTATGTGCTTTAACCGTGTCTTTGTACTTTAAATGCTTATATAATATATTTAATCTTTCTTTTAGCTCATTTATACTTGTTATACCACTGTGAAACCATTTATTTTCGTCAGCACGAAATTTCGTCGTTTATTAAAAAAAGACGTTTTCGTCAGCACTTAAGTTCGCCAATTCCTGGCTTTGAAAAAGAAAATAAAAAGAAAAAAATGCTTCAGTCAATTTCTTTGTCAATCATGTCCGAAATATATCGCGGTTGCGATTAATCGTGGTGGGGAAAGAGGGAGAACACTTGAATGTCACTTGCAGGAGGTGGGGCCGGTTTGTCACATGCAAATAAATATACTAGTCTTTTGTTGATCGTTATTATGATAATCAAATTAGTGGGACCGAATAACCGTAGCTGTGCGGGCCTGAATTGAGGGACAATTTCTTTGCCCCAAGGTTTGGTTGGCGCGGCGTGGTCCAGACGACTGGGTCGGCTCAGGAAACTGAGCTGACACAGAGACCCGGGTCATCTTGTACTTTGGCGATGACGGTTCAGGCGACTTGGTCGACTCGGGAAACTGAGTCGATACATAAACCCGTGAATTGGTTCCGGTGACTGGGTCGACTCAGAAAACTGAGTTTGCACAGACAAGCTATTTGCCGATACGGTCCCCGTTCATATCCGTCTCATCTAGAGTCCGTGTCCTAACGAATAATCATGTCCCATATTTAAACAAAATTAAGACATGATGTGTGATCAACACCAGACTGATATACATTCTCCGAATTGATTTTAAAGGGATCTTTTCACGGTTTGGTAAATTTACAAAATTGAAAAAAGTTGTTTCAGATTCGCAAATTTTCGATTTAGTTATGATATTTGTGAGGAAACAGTATTACTGAACATTTACCAAAGTCCAATATAGCCATTATATGTATCTTTTGACGATTTGAAAACCTAAAAATTATAAAGCGTTGCAACGCGAAACGATTGAATAATTTGGAAACTACGAAGATTGCTTATATAAGGTATACAATACTTATTTTGTGTATACACGGCGGAATAACCGAGAGGGCTAATGCGTTTTTACTTCAGACTAACTCTAGAACTCCGGGGGTCACTGGTTCGAGCCTTGGTAGCGGCTACTTTTTTCCTTGTTTTAATTTTATTCATGACTTTTTACTGGAGCTTTTAAGATCCAATGTTTACATTTATCAATATAAAGCATTTAATGACAAACTTCAAAATATGCCAAAATCTGTGAAAAGGCCCCTTTAACATGCATATTAATTGTCATGTATAAGTCTTATAAGTCTCTAATAACTCATTCCATGAGTGGCCAATGTTTTTTCTTTTTGTTTTTTATATGCAAATCTGTGATAAATGTAAATATTGGATGAGACTATAATAAATAAATAAATAAATAATAATAATAATAATAATAATAATAATAATAATAATAATAATAATAATAATAAGTTGATTACAAATTAATACAGAACATATTGATTTGTGTTTGGTTGTTAGCGTTTAACTACAATAAAGGTGTGTTTCGTTTATGGGCTATCGATCTTTTTAATCATAGACAACTTCGACAATTGTTACGTACATGCTTCAAATCATTGTTATTTGTAGCAATTGTTTACGTTACAGGTAACGAGAAATTAGCAATTATGACGATAAGTTCCATCCAAACGTAGGGTAATTGTTTACAGAAATTCACTTTCATTTTCGCGCGATTTTCAGGAAATCCCGAGAAGCATTTTCGAATGACTGAGTATGACGCAATAAAACATTGCATTCAATCTAATTTAAACTCACTCGTCCATTGGTTGTTACAATTTAATCTGAACTGTGCCCTATGAAACCGCTGTCATTTATTGCAGTGTTAAATTTACACTTTAGAAAAATGGCGTTTGTTTGTGTTAATGAAATGTTTGAACACATTTATCGCGACTTTAAACCCGTCATCCGCGTTATTATTGGAGTAAGCGTATTAATTTAAATTTGCTTAATTCATTGACATTATTTTATTGACATGTCCATGATCTACAACCCTACTTCCCCCTCCGTACGCCTTGACAGTCTCTCACTTCGGCCCTGCCGAACAGATGAATGTTTCGAGCATTTCAACATATCAGACCTAACCTGCCCTTCAAGCAGGACACATATTAAGGTGTATTTCTTCACCCTCTCCTACACGTACAGTATACAGCCTTATCTTGCCCATCATCAACAAGACCACATCTCTCTTTCTCACCAACCTCCCGTGCAGGGTGGTCATGACCACCGTGCAGGGATGGTCATGTTTCAGTTGGTCATGATATAGTCGGTCGGGATTCTCATTGAACCTGCTCTCTTATTAGCTCGTCAAACATTCATTACCAGGTGGATCAGTGCCGTGTATGAGCCATTCCTGAATAAATTGGAAATCGCTCACTGCCTTTACCACAAACCTTTGCCGTTAGGAGAAATCAGTCTCTAAAATAACGATACCTGTAAACTTCTTCAATATCAACATTTGAATCTATTTTATACCTAACAAAATAAGGTAGCTTCTTTATAAAAAGGCGGTGTTAAATATAACATTAATGAGGTCACATTGACGTTTATATTATTTAACCAGGTGCGTTTAAATAGATGAAAAAAACTAAATAATTATTATGACTCTGTCTTTACTTAAAAAATGAAAAAAATCGCAACTCTGACATTCCAGAATGGAAAATATTTCAACATTATTATGTTCAATGCATTAACACCTAAAACAGCCATTAAGTCATTATAGCAAGTAACTATAACATTCTGTACCACAGTGACACTTACAGACTTCATCATGTTAGGATACGCATTATGCAGTGAACTTTTAAATGTGCTTGTATCCATGAAATTAAACGAAAGCATATGATAGTAAAAATATATAAAACTTTATTAACCTGGGAAATAAGTTTAAAACTCAGAGGAATGGTAACAAACCTAGCCTTAGCGCACATACATTTTTAGTTTTTATTAGTCATAAAACAGAGGTGAATTTTTAAACAAAAGAAACTTAATATGTCCCATTTTAAACCGTTTGACACCAGTCCCCGGTCTTACTCTACATTCGTCTATAACGCCGCGATATGAACGGGTTTGCAGAAACCAAATATTTAGATCGGAGAATAAACATATATATTGTTACTATTTTATCATTTAAGTCCTCTCATTCATTACTCGGCAGTTTTGTCCCAAGTATTTACCTCTCGCCAAGTCAACGATAGCTCCGCTCACCTACTTACCTGACTTTGAGATTGAAAAACTTCAACAACAATAAACGAGCTTTTAACCCGAGTTATTTTGGGCAATAAATTATACCATGCAAGATCAAAAAGAGGGTTTATCAAGCTACATGTATATATATATATATATATATATATATATATATATATATATATATATATATATATATATATATAGCAGATATTCGAAACTAACATGCATTTGATTTACAATCGCGCAATGACCGCAGGTGACATATTATGTAACGTTAGTTCATATAGTATAATATTGTAATATTGCCCCAGTACAAATATAATGAAATAATTCACGTTTTGGGGAAAAAGAAACGCTCCCATAATATTCTGCTAATTAAATGTAGAATTTTTAAAATCACAGTCCAAGACCCCTAAAAACTTTTCACAACATCGAGTACAGTACATCAACTTAATGTTGCACTTTGTGAAATATTTTTAACGTTCTACTCTTATCAAAACGGCCAAACAACGATTGGCCATTACGGACCACCATACATTTAATCCCTTATCGATGACCACACGCACTCACGTTGCACATAGTTTTTCAGTTTACACGGTTTAGGAACATAGCGTACTACTTACCAGGATAAAATGTATTGGACTCGGTAACAACTGGAATTTCAATACAATATACAAAGCTAAATATAAGTTCAGTATTAATACTGTTAAAAATTGAGCATACTATTTTTGTTTGATTTGCTTATAAAAATAAATATTTTTAATTACTTCAAGTTTAATAGGAGTTTATCGGCCATTCTAAATGCGCCAGTTTAATAAATATAGATAAACGTATTTGATTATGTGAACAAAATCTCAAATATGCAGTGTTTTTAAATATGTAAGGCGCTTTGATTTCAGCAAATTTGGAGAAAAAGTGAGAATATAACGCCATTTGTATCCATGTGTAAAGATCCTTGCCGACATGTGACAAGTAGATCATTTATTTTTCTTTGTCTAGAAATCCATCGTTGACACATAATTGAGTGATCGCCATTTAGGCTCTACTTTGATATCCCAATCAAAGTATGACATTAGTCAGAGACATATCAAGAAATATTGTTTGATTGTCTATTGATTTATCTTTGCATAAGTGTTAAACATATCGTCCCATAATTTATAGTCAACATTAAATTTTGTTCAAATTGATTTCAAGAGCATCAGATTTGTGTTTCAGCTAAAAATATTTAAGCAACGGTCTATAAATAATAATGTTTGTTGCAACCATTGTGGAATATTTTATTATATTTTCATATTGAAAACCCAGCAATTAATATATATTTTTTTATTCATAGCATCTATGTGTTCTTTTTAAATAAATCAGTACGACAATATTTGGATGTCACCCTTTATGTACCAGTCCCCTTATGTACCACCCCTTTATGTACCACTATCTGACCCTTTATGTACCATATATATAATATATAGAAATAAATAGTATATGGTTTAATATGAAGGTGTGTTAATAATGAAATGCATTTTGTAACATATTATTTATGAATTTAGACTAATATATTGCCATATATTATATTTTATGCCAGCTTGTGTGTCAGTGACTGTCTTAGTATAATTTATTAGCCCCAGTAGTAATAAATGATTCATATTCTTACCTGAAATTAAAGTATATTATAAAAATCCATTTGTCACTATCTTATCCTGACTAAGTCTAACAAAACTGTAAAAAATAAAATTATTTCCTTTTTTTTATCATGTTTAGAGAATGACCTTAATTTTCAAACTGTGAAAAATCAAAAAAATCCTTCTTTAATCATGTTTACAAAAAATATAACTGGTGGTGTCATCAAAGGATGTCTATTTGTGGTATAAATAAAGTTATTAGGTACCTATGTAATTATAAAATTATCACGTTCATTTTCAATTAAAAAATCAAAGAGAGGATAAAAAGAAAGTTTTCACAGGTTTCAAGTAATTAAGGTAAGTGTTGTTGCTCAATTGTTAAAGTGGTGTATATATGCTGGTGATATTCAATATGTAAATCCATACCAACATTATGGCAGACATTATATATTCTTGTATTGATTGTGGTACCAATGTCATTGACGATGATGAAGCTATTTCGTGTGATATTTGTGAGAGATGGCAGCACAGGAGATGCAACACTGGTTAGTTAAGTTAAATTAGTATATAATCCTGTATAAAATAAAAGCATTTTTTAGCCCCAAAAAAGGGAAAAAACATACTTTTATTAATTATTACAATGTCATTATAACAATTTTTTTTCATTTTGTCAAAGTGCTTACTGATTATTCTATGATTATAAGAGTAATTTAATTTAATAGTTGAACATTAAATGAATTCATTTTTATTTTCCTTTTCAGGTATTACCCTCAGACAGTATCGCCGGATGGTGAGGCAGGAAGCTTGAACTTCCCTGATCTTGCGGCCAGTGTCGGGAACATCCTGCTGCCGTACTTGACCATACCGCTGCAGATGAACCTGCTGCCCACGAACCAGCAGAACCCGCTGCCGACGAACCAGCAGAAAACCGCTGCCGACGAACCAGCAGACCATGCAGTACAAGAAGCTCCATGACAAGCTCTACGAAATCTGGGACAGATATGAGAACGAGGATGAGTACAACCACCTCGAGGCTGCTGAGGGAAGTCGAGCCACCTGGTTGGATCAGGACCCATTCCGGCCAACATTGAAGACCACGGCGAGGATGAGGATGAAGAGTAAAGATGAGAGAAAAGAAGTGAGGACATGTACTATGTATAGTGAGACATTACTATGTATATTGAAGTTGGAAAATGTTCTTACTTCACATGTGCTATGATGTATGTTTGTAAAATATAATAAAATGTTCTTTGCTTCCCATGTGCTATGATGTATGTTTGTATTTGTACTGTTGTTTAAAGAAAAAATAAAATACCCCCCCCCCTTATTTTATGAACTTTTCATTTGTTATTTTTTTGTACTACAATGTATGCTTGTATTTGTACTGTTTACCAATAAATGAAAAAAAACTCTAATGATTTGAATGATTAATGCTCTTTGCTTTCAATGTGCTATTTTTATGTATATTTTCATTTGTACTGTTTGCCAATAATCAAATAAAAGTATTCCATTATCAATTTTGTGGATGATAAATGTGTTTGGCTTTTCATGTGCTACCTTTTATGTATTAAGTATTTATATATGTATTAAATTACAATATAAACAGAATACAATAAAAATTTCTGATTTGATTTAGAAAAAAGTATTATGAGATTATGTGCTGGACTATGTTATTGTTATGTAAAATTAAATAAAAGTATAAATGTTGTTGTTAATTGGTCTAATTATTTGAGGAATGTGTCACTTCTGAAGAAGGACCCATTTGGTTTGGGATGTTTACTCAACAAACATGACATTTAACACCTGGCATAGGTGAGGAATGTAGAGCTGTTGACCACCAGACAGTGTCATTTGTCTTCATTAGAGATACTGTAACCATTGCATAAGGTTCATTTCATTTTAGCTTTATCATTTTATTTTTGCTATTGGAAATAAAACAATTTATGAATGTGAACAAAATTTCAATTCTAATTCATATTGAGAATTTTTTTTTAATTTTAACATTTAATTTTAAGATTCAAATTTTTGGTTCTTTACAATTGAAACAAAATTGGAAATATTAGAAATAACTACTTCTGTGAACAATATCCAATTATAATTCTATTTTTTAATTTGCTACAGTTTAGATTCAAATTTAGATTGAAATTTTTGTTTCTTAACATTACATTATGAATTGCAATAACAAAATAGATGTAACATATATTCAGCAATATTTTACTAAGTAAGAACTGAGTTACTAAGTTACTCAGTTTTATTTATCTTTTTTTTTGGTTCTTAACATTAAATTATGCATTGCAATAACAAAATAGATACAACATTTAATTCTGCAATATTTTACTTAGTAAGAACTGAGTTACTAAGTTACTCAGCTTTATTTAACATCTTTCAAATTTTTAAAACTTTTCTGATAGCAAGAAATAAATGATTCAGTACAATGAATTGCAATGTTATAGTAGACAATATTTGTTTAACTCAATTTAACTCAATCAACACTGTCATGTATTGTAATGTAAGGGACACAACTCGTATTGTCTTGTTAAAGCATGCAGTCATGAGTTACTTGTATTGAGATTTATATATATATGTGAATCTATGAATAAAGCCAGTTTTGAGTTACCCACCGACGAGTTCAGAGTTATTACATGGTGTCAGAAATCTATTAAAAATCGGCGCAATCAGGCGATTGCATGACAATCGTACGTTGCAAATCTGTTGTTAGAGGTTCATTTATACAACAGCGAAATGGCTTCGAAGGGAATCAGGCCATTACCGGAATTTAACCCGTCAGAAAGTGCATCAAGTTGGGAAGACTACAAACGGGACTTCATAATTCATTTGGACGCGCTATGTCTGGACGACAAGCCTGGAAAAAGAAAGGTTGGTGTCCTACTTGCCAACATGGGGAGAGAGTGCGTAAAAATTTACGATTCGTTCGCGTGGGCGCCGGAAGTTGTTGCCAATCAGGATGCTGGAATCGCGGCAGTGCCAGCCGAGGATAAATACCATCTAGGAAACAGTTTTCCACAAAATTGACAGACATTTCGGAGTGCATAATTACAACAGTAACATTAAAAGACAATGAGTATCCTCAACACAAAGCGTGGTACACCTGTCAATAATGGATTACATTTCGGAATTAAAAAGAAAGGCCGAACACTGTCAATATGGGGGAACAAAAAGAAGGGTTAATATGGTGACATGATCATTAATGGCGTGAATGACACAAAGTGTAGTGAAAGCTAATGGAGATACCGGTTACACAACTTAACCATCGAACGTGTCGTGCAGGTTTGTAGGCAATAGAATTGACCAGCTTCTCACATCAAATCACTGGGCGAAAGCCCTCACGTAAACATCGCTAGAACGCATCAAAACCCTCATAAGCAACAAAAATACTGTGCCAAGTGTTGCAGAAAACATGAAGTAAGGAAATGTCCGCCTATCAAAAACGTGTGACAATTGCGGTGAGTTTGGGCCATTTCAAGGCATCCAATTATGTCCTGCAGTCGGTGGGACATCGCATCAACAAAGGGGATATCACACAGAGGGGGGCAACGTGGCTATTGACGTAGACTGCGTCATCGCGGAAGTGATCGGGGAATCCACCGTGGTATCGGGGCCGTGGAGGTCAACGACGTGTCAACTACACCGAAGCCCAGGAAGAACCAGGTCGAGGAAATGTTAACCAGTTTGACATGTCGGATGTGAACGACGTATTTATCGCAACATCGAGTGAAGATAATCATGAATGGTCCGCTAACTTGAAAATAGGGTGTAAAACGATAAAATTTGAAAATCGACAGTGGCGCAATGTGGCAGTGTCATTCATATGAACAGCGAAGCTATTTGAAAAGATTGCACCAATCACAAGGAGTGATGTTATTATTAGCGGTGTCAATGGGCCAGCAGTGAAGGCGCTAGGAATGATTACATTGCTGTGCGAGCATAAAAATATCAAGCGTTCGGTTAATTTCCAGATTATGAACACTCCAAGAGGCATACACTTGCTTGGAAGGAATGATTCAGTTGATTTTGGGCTGATCATGAGAATACACACCGCAAGACTTGAAACAGAATCTATCATTGAGAAATATAGTGACGTCCTTGGGGAAGAGATTGGGTGTATACCGGGCGAGTACGAGATTAAAATCGATAAGTCAATAGAACCAGTAGTTCATGCACCAAGACCGGTTCCAGTCGCGATTCGTGAACAATTGCAAGCTGAACTAAAACACTTAGAGAAATGCAACATTATTGCTAAAGTAACAGAACCTACGCAATGGGTCAGTAGTTTGGTGTGCGTAAGGAAGAAAAACGGAAGAGTGCGAATATGCATTGACCCCACAGATTTAAACCGCGCAATCCGAAGAGAACATTACCCAATGAACAGTTTTGATGATGTTGCCACAAGATTGAATGGGAGTAAATACTTTACAACGCTAGACGCGAATATGGGTTATTACCAAATAAAATTAACTGAAGAGAGCTCGAAGCTCACAGCGTTTAATACTCCGTTCGGCAGGTACCGATACCTGCGGATGCCGATGGGCGTGAAGTGTTCGAGTGAAGTGTTCCAACGGTCCATGGAACAGAACTTTGGTAACATTGACGGGGTAGAAATAATTGTTGACGACATTTTGATTCATGATAGAACACTGGAAGAAACATAACAGGCGCTTGGAAACGGTGCTTCAAAAGGCACGTTCAATTAATCTGAAGATGAATAAGAAAAAGTGTATGTTTGCCAAGCCGGAGGTGGACTATGTAGGTCACAAACTGACTGGAGACGGAATTAAACCGACAGATCAAAGAGTGAAGGCGATAGCAGACATGAGAGAGCCAGAAAGCTTCAGTGAGCTGGAAACCGTGTTAGGCATGCTATCGTATGTGTCTAAGTTCATCCCAAATCTCAGTGAGTTGAATGCACCACTGCGCGATATGAAAAGCTAGAAACGTGGAGCTGGGGTGACGAAGCGAAGCGCGCGTTCAATAAAATAAAAGAAGCTCTTGTTTCAACAAAAGTACTTCAGTACTACGACTTGAAAAAACCTGTCACACTCACAGTAGACGCATCAATGAGAGGCCTGGGAGCCGCGATAATCCAACAGGACCGTGTTGTGGCATATGCGTCACGTGCGCTCACACCGACAGAGCAACGGTACGCTCAGATCGAAAAAGAAATGCTAGCCGTTGTATATGGCTGTGAAAAATTCCACATTCCACAAACTGCTATATGGCCGAGATACTTTCCTAGTGGAATCTGATCACAAACCGTTGGAGTCGATTCTAAAGAAAGAAATACATAAAGCTCCGCTAAGGATTCAACGAATGATTTTAAAGCTTCAACCGTATGACTTCAACCTCGTGCACAAAAGCGGCAAGGACATGGGTCTAGCAGACTGCCTCAGCAGATTACCGTTAGAAAATCAAGATGAGAAAACTATCGATGAAGAGTTGATGGTTTTGAAGCTCGACACGCTGTCGTGTTCAAACCATGACAAAATTGCACGCGCAACACAAGCGGATGAACAATTCCAAGTACTGGCAAAGGTTATCATTCGAGGATGGCCAGAAACGAAGTGCGAAGTTCCAGTTGAAGCCGTTCCATTTTGGGATTACCGCGATGAAATATCAATTACAATGGAGTTCTGTACCGAGGGGAACGCGTGTGTATCCCGAAAGAAATGAGAACAGAAACGTTGAAAGTCGCATTTAGGGGTAGTAAACTGTAAAAAGAGGGCGAGAGAGTTAGTATTTTGGCCCGGCATGAACAAACAAATTGAAGATCTTATTGGCAAGTGTAGTGCGTGTTTAATGCATCGCAAGATGAGCCAAAAGGGGCCAATGATCATCCAACCAGTACCTGAGCTACCCTGGAGCAAAGTTGGAATGGACTTATGCGAACAAGAGGGTAACAATTACCTAATCATTGTAGACTACTTCTCCAACTTCATTGAAGTAGCACCATTGCAAAGAGACACTCGAACGAGCACCATCTGAAAACACATCAAGCAAAACGTGGCTCGTTATGGAATCATGGACTCAATCATCTCGGACAACGGTCCACAGTTCACCAGTGCTGAATTCCGAGAATTCATCGAAAAATATGGCATCACCCATATTACGTCGTCGCCTTTGCACCAACAAACAAACGGCCTTGCTGAAAAGGCTGTACAAACCGTTAAAAATCTAATTAAAAAGTGTAGCGAAACAGGGGACGACATCTACTTAGCCCTGTTAGAACTAAGAAACACACCACACGCGATAACATCGGATCACCGATGCAACGTTTGATGGGTCGACGCGCAAAAACACTAATACCTATGAAACAAACATTGCGACAACCAGAAACAACCAGTGAAAATGTCGCACCAAAGTTGTTGGAATTTCGTGAAAAGCAAAAATTCTACTACGACCAACACGCGAAGAGCAAAGACAATCTTCAGCCAGGGGACGCAGTAAGAATTAAAACCCATCTGGCTGGAAACCGGCAGAGTATGTGAAACCGTCCGAATACCCGCGATCACATATCGTTAAGGCAGGCGAATCGGGGCGCGAATATCGCCGAAACACGGACATGCTAATGAAAACAAAGGAAAGACCACACATTATCACCACAAACAATGACGTGTACATACCGGCACCCACAGCGCCAACAGAGACGGTAGCAGAACACCATCAACAACTCCAAATCACGAAAACAGTGCTAGTGCGAGATCGAGCGAAACTCGAGACAAACCGGGAAAGAGAGTGTACAAGACACTGTTAGAAAGAAAACGAGGTCGGGAAGAGAAGTTCACAAACCGATACGGTTAAATGACTATGTGTAAGATGTGAAGTGCAAAACATGTGTCATATGACTGCCTTATTGTAGTGCAAAATAAACTTATTAATAAACTGTTTAATAACTATCATTCGGTAATGGTATTTGTATAAGTAAGATGTATTGTGGTGGTAAATGCATAATGTTCTTGAAACTGTACTATCATAACGAGTAAGGAACAGTTTGTACATATTTATTTTTATCATATCAAACTCTTGGTTAAGGTTTAAAGATTCAGTGCCTTCAGCGCTTTGATTTTTCTTCTAACAACTAAATGTTCATGAAATTTTCTTCTCACAAAAATCCAATATTAATTATTTTTGGGTGTATCTACTTTCTAGCTTGTTTTCGGTGTTATAACATCTGTTTGTTATCATTTCCTAGCTGAAACCCGACATTTACTGTATCTGGCATTTGTCATTTGTCCTGAACAAGCTTGAATCCGAGATAACAGAGACAATTTTTTGGAAAGTAAGCAAACATGTATTTTAGTGAATAATTTTGTCTTACATGTTGTTTTATTGTTAATTTGATTTTATGAAGTTCAATTGCATATTTAATTATAAGAAGTTCTTCATTACTTAGAGTGCATTTTATTCATATAGAATATTCTATTTTCAATAACAATTTAAACACTCAGAGGCGGCTGAAAGAAATTCCCACTATGGTTTTATAAAAAGAACAGTTTATAATGTGTTACTACAGGTTATGTTATTTGCTTTCTTTCATAAACCTCTTCGCATATGTAACGATAGAGTAGTTGGTGTATCATGTGTTTATATTTAAAAAGAAAAAAGAAAAGGGGATGTCATGTATTGTAATGTAAGGGACACAACTCGTATTGTCTTGTTAAAGCATGCAGTCATGAGTTACTTGTATTGAGATTTATATATATATGTGAATCTATGAATAAAGCCAGTTGTGAGTTACCCACCGACGAGTTCAGAGTTATTACAAACACTTTATTTGCACAGGTAATTAATGCCCATTCATACTGCTATGAATGAATGGACAACACACACAATATATAGGTGGTACATAAAGTCTCAAAGTGGTACATAAAGGGACTGGTACATAAAGGGACTGGTACATAAAGGGTCACACCCCAATATTAACAAGACTTTGAACTTTTGTTAATAGCATCAAAATAAATTGAAAATCATCTATTAATTCAGTCTGTAAATCAACATTTATTAATACTATTTTTTAATTAACGCACTAAATCTTACATTTAAGTAATGATTTATTTAAATCGTAAATTAACTTTCAATAAAGATACATGTTACTTACATTTTTTGTTTGGTACCTAAAATTATTCTTTTTTAAAAGTTCAGTGTAACTCATTCATGCCCCTTAATTCTTTACTGTAGACTTTGCATTTATGAATACATTAAAAATTAATCACCAGTTTGCAAATATGTTCCCTTATGTAAGCCAATAATAGGTGTCATTAACCTCTCGTTGTAGGTATACCTCTATAAAGATCCATTTTCCGAAGCCTCCACACATTTACTATATACAATTTACCGAACTAGTTATTTACCGAAACCTCTACTTACCCGACACTACCGTGACTAATTTATATGTATTCATTCATTCGTTAAAAAAATACTAACTCTAGTTTTGAAGTTTTCTTTAATTGACAACTGCTTTATTCGTTCATTTTTAACCATCTTTTTCCACAATGAAAATATATCCCGTCTCCAAGTTATCATGCATTATATGAAATTTTGATCCTCCGTCGTGATATTTTTCACATTTGCTTCAACGTGACTGATGTTTTGGTCTATATTTAGCAACCCAATGAATATCGCCGTTGGACAAAATTGACGGTTTTGATTGGTTTGTCACTAGTCTGTGCGCACTGTTTCTTTACATTCGCTACAAGGCCACAAAGTTGTGATCAATTTGTCTGAGAAAGTTTGCGATCATGTCGAATTTTAGGTACACAGGCCACGGATTTTCTCTCAAGGCACTGTTGGAGGATCCGGATTTACAAAATCCAACAAATCTTCAAACAGGCAAGTGTTTTATGCTTTTAACAGAAGTGTAGCTAATTGTGCGCAAGTTCATTATTTCTGTTACTTGACCTACTTTTACGACATAGTTGAGTACAGATTACTCCTATAAATATGAGGTCGATTTACATCGACCTCATATCGTTTAACGTTATTTTGCAATAGCATCGTTCCGACATGAATTCATGTCGGAAGCTTTAACGGTATCAAATTCATATAACAGCACAGAATAATCATGCAATAAATTATTAAACATAAAATATAAACATTATTTTACTAATTGCATTAGAAAAATGTTTATACAAACTTACAAGTAATGATAGTCCAGACCTAAAACACTACCACTGTTCAAATTCCATATTGTTGCCATATAGCACTGTGTAAATTGAAAGTTGCATAATGTTACCTCATTGGTCGGTTATAATACATTGTTTCTCTATGTATAGTATTCGATTTAGACGAAATAATAACTTACGTGGAATGTCATATTAGTTTTCCATTAAAACTTTGATCTTGCTGTGTGTGTTTATGGACGTTATTAATTATGTTATACTTATTTTTGTATTTCATTAAGAATTAGAACGTGTAGCCCTTTTTGTTAACTGTTTTTAGCAACGATTCGCGGCTTAATAAGACACGGAAAATAGTTAAAGCGACACTTTCATTTAAAGGTTTAATGTGAACAATATTAATGAAACCTTTTTGGTATTAATATATTTTTATTGACATGTTAAATTCGATACTTGAAAAGGTGTTTAGTCTTTAAAAATATGTCGCTGATATTTTAATTTCAAATGTTAATATGCTTAATGTTGTGTAAGAAATTGAATAGTTTCACACTGAGTTTATTCCCGCCTAAAATCCGATATCGTAAAACGCGCAACGGTTAAGAATAAGGTCTAATAGTTTAAGTATTCAGATCTGAATATCAGCAGCTGTCCAGCTGGGGCCCCGTTTTGGCTTTAACAACGCAAGCGAAACAACATACTTTTTATTAGTCTGCACTTAGACTCCAT